>NW_024472690.1:6764-31161 GCF_017654505.1 Polyodon spathula | reverse complement strand
ATTCTCTGTGTAAAAAAGTGCCTCCTATTTTCTGTTCTGAATGCCCCTTTGTCTAATCTCCATTTGTGACCCCTGGTCCTTGTTTCTTTTTTCAGGTCCAAAAAGTCTCTTGGGTCGACATTGTCAATATCATTGAGGATTTTGAATGCTTGAATTAGGTCGCCACGTAGTCTTTTTCATTCAAGACTGAATAGATTCAATTCTTTTAGTCTGTCTGCATATGACATGTCTTTTAAACCTGGAATAATTCTGGTTGTTCTTCTTTGCACTCTTTCTAGAGCAGCAATATCCTTTTTTGTAGCAAGGTGACTAGAACTGAACACGTCCTCAACGCAGTGCACTGCAGTAGTTGCGGTAGCACAGTGCACTATGCGGTAGTGGTGGTGTGGGCAGCAGAAATGCTGTCCTCAACGCAGTGCACTGCAGCAGTGCACTGCAGAAATGCTGTCCTCAACGCAGTGCACTGCAGTAGTTGCGGTAGCACAGTGCACTATGCGGTAGTGGTGGTGTGGGCAGCAGAAATGCTGTCCTCAACGCAGTGCACTGCAGTAGTTGCGGTAGCACAGTGCACTATGCGGTAGTGGTGTGTGGGCAGCAGAAATGCTGTCCTCAACGCAGTGCACTGCAGTAGTTGCAGTGCACTAGTGCGGTAGTGGTGGTGCTGGCAGCAGAAATGCTGTCCTCAACGCAGTGCAGTGCAGCAGAAATGCTGTCCTCAACGCAGTGCACTTAGTTGCGGTAGCACAGTGCACTATGCGGTAGTGGTGGTGTGGGCAGCAGAAATGCTGTCCTCAACGCAGTGCACTGCAGTAGTAGTGGCGGTAGCACAGTGCACTATGCGGTAGTGGTGGTGTGGGCAGCAGAAATGCTGTCCTCAACGCAGTGCACTGCAGTAGTTGCGGTGGCACAGTGCACTTTGCGGTAGTGGTGGTGTGGGCAGCAGAAATGCTGTCCTCAACGCAGTGCACTGCAGTAGTTGCGGTAGCACAGTGCACTATGCGGTAGTGGTGGTGTGGGCAGCAGAAATGCTGTCCTCAACGCAGTGCACTGCAGTAGTTGCGGCGGCACAGTGCACTATGCGGTAGTGGTGGTGTGGGCAGCAGAAATGCTGTCCTCAACGCAGTGCACTGCAGTAGTTGCGGTAGCACAGTGCACTTTGCGGTAGTGGTGGTGTGGGCAGCAGAAATGCTGTCCTCAACGCAGTGCACTGCAGTAGTTAGCACAGTGCACTATGCGGTAGTGGTGGTGTGGGGCAGCAGTCCTCATGCTGTCCTCAACGCAATGCACTGCGTAGTGGGCAGCAGAAATGCTGTCCTCAACGCAGTGCACTGCAGTAGCTGCGGTATGTGGGCAGCAGAAATGCTGTCCTCAACGCAGTGCACTGCACTATGCGGTAGTGGTGGTGTGGGCAGCAGAAATGCTGTCCTCAACGCAGTGCACTGCAGTAGTTGCGGTAGCACAGTGCACTATGCGGTAGTGGTGGTGTGGGTGGGCAGCAGAAATGCTGTCCTCAACGCAGTGCACTGCAGTAGTTGCGGTAGCACAGTGCACTATGCGGTAGTGGTGGTGTGGGAGCAGCAGAAATGCTGTCCTCAACGCAGTGCACTGCAGTAGTTGCGGTAGCACAGTGCACTATGCGGTAGTGGTGGTGTGGGCAGCAGAAATGCTGTCCTCAACGCAGTGCACTGCAGTAGTTGCGGCGGTAGCACAGTGCACTATGCGGTAGTGGTGGTGTGGGCAGCAGAAATGCTGTCCTCAACGCAGTGCACTGCAGTAGTTGCGGTGGCACAGTGCAAGTTGCGGCAGTGGTGGTGTGGGCAGCAGAAATGCTGTCCTCAACGCAGTGCACTGCAGTAGTTGCGGTAGCACAGTGCACTATGCGGTAGTGGTGGTGTGGGCAGCAGAAATGCTGTCCTCAACGCAGTGCACTGCAGTAGTTGCGGTAGCACAGTGCACTATGCGGTAGTGGTGGTGTGGGCAGCAGAAATGCTGTCCTGCAGTGCACTGCAGTAGTTGCGGCGGCAGAATCTGCAAGTGCAGTAGTTGCGGTAGCACAGTGTGCGGTAGTGGTGGTGTGGGCAGCAGAAATGCTGTCCTCAACGCAGTGCACTGCAGTAGTTGCGGCGGCACAGTCTAAGTTGCGGTAGTGGTGGTGTGGGCAGCAGAAATGCTGTCCTCAACGCAGTGCACTGCAGTAGTTGCGGTAGCATCTAGTTGCGGTAGTGGTGGTGTGGGCAGCAGAAATGCTGTCCTCAACGCAGTGCACTGCAGTAGTTGCGGCGGGAGAGTCTAAGTTGCGGTAGTGGTGGTGTGGGCAGCAGAAATGCTGTCCTCAACCCAGTGCACTGCAGTAGTTGCGGCGGTAGAATCTAAGTTGCGGTAGTGGTGGTGTGGGCAGCAGAAATGCTGTCCTCAACGCAGTGCACTGCAGTAGTTGCGGGGGCACAGTCTAAGTTGCGTTAGTGGTGGTGTGGGCAGCAGAAATGCTGTCCTCAACGCAGTGCACGCAGTAGTTGCGGCGGCACAATGCTGTCCTGCGGTAGTGGTGGTGTGGGCAGCAGAAATGCTGTCCTCAACGCAGTGCACTGCAGTAGTTGCGGCGGCAGAGTGCTAAGTTGCGGTAGTGGTGGTGTGGGCAGCAGAAATGCTGTCCTCAACCCAGTGCACTGCAGTAGTTGCGGCGGTAGAATCTAAGTTGCGGTAGTGGTGGTGTGGGCAGCAGAAATGCTGTCCTCAACCCAGTGCACTGCAGTAGTTGCGGCGGTAGAATCTAAGTTGCGGTAGTGGTGGTGTGGGCAGCAGAAATGCTGTCCTCTCAGTGCACTGCAGTGCACTGCAGTAGTTGCGGCGGTAGCAATCTACAGTTGCGGTAGTGGTGGTGTGGGCAGCAGAAATGCTGTCCTCAACCCAGTGCACTGCAGTAGTTGCGGCGGTAGAATCTAAGTTGCGGTAGTGGTGGTGTGGGCAGCAGAAATGCTGTCCTCAACCCAGTGCACTCAGTAGTTGCGGCGGTAGAATCTAAGTTGCGGTAGTGGTGGTGTGGGCAGCAGAAATGCTGTCCTCAACCCAGTGCACTGCAGTAGTTGCGGCGGTAGAATCTAAGTTGCGGTAGTGGTGGTGTGGGCAGCAGAAATGCTGTCCTCAACCCAGTGCACTGCAGTAGTTGCGGCGGTAGAATCTAAGTGCGGTGCGGTAGTGGTGGTGTGGGCAGCAGAAATGCTGTCCTCAACCCAGTGCACTGCAGTAGTTGCGGCGGTAGAATCTAAGTTGCGGTAGTGGTGGTGTGGGCAGCAGAAATGCTGTCCTCAACCCAGTGCACTGCAGCAGTAGTTGCGGCGGTAGAATCTAAGTTGCGGTAGTGGTGGTGTGGGCAGCAGAAATGCTGTCCTCAACCCAGTGCACTGCAGTAGTTGCGGCGGTAGAGTCTAAGTTGCGGTAGTGGTGGTGTGGGCAGTGCGGTAGTGGTGGTGTGGGCAGCAGAAATGCTGTCCTCAACCCAGTGCACTGCAGTAGTTCAGTAGTTGCGGCGGTAGAATCTAAGTTGCGGTAGTGGTGGTGTGGGCAGCAGAAATGCTGTCCTCAACCCAGTGCACTGCAGTAGTTGCGGCGGTAGAATCTAAGTTGCGGTAGTGGTGGTGTGGGCAGCAGAAATGCTGTCCTCAACCCAGTGCACTGCAGTAGTTGCGGCGGTAGAATCTAAGTTGCGGTAGTGGTGGTGTGGGCAGCAGAAATGCTGTCCTCAACCCAGTGCACTGCAGTAGTTGCGGCGGTAGAATCTAAGTTGCGGTAGTGGTGGTGTGGGCAGCAGAAATGCTGTCCTCAACGCAGTGCACTGCAGTAGTTGCGGCGGTAGAATCTAAGTTGCGGTAGTGGTGGTGTGGGCAGCAGAAATGCTGTCCTCAACGCAGTGCACTGCAGTAGTTGCGGCGGTAGAATCTAAGTTGCGGTAGTTGGTGGTGTGGGCAGCAGAAATGCTGTCCTCAACCCAGTGCACTGCAGTAGTTGCGGCGGTAGAATCTAAGTTGCGGTAGTGGTGGTGTGGGCAGCAGAAATGCTGTCCTCAACCCAGTGCACTGCAGTAGTTGCGGCGGTAGAATCTAAGTTGCGGTAGTGGTGGTGTGGGCAGCAGAAATGCTGTCCTCAACCCAGTGCACTGCAGTAGTTGCGGCGGTAGAATCTAAGTTGCGGTAGTGGTGGTGTGGGCAGCAGAAATGCTGTCCTCAACCCAGTGCACTGCAGTAGTTGCGGCGGTAGAATCTAAGTTGCGGTAGTGGTGGTGGTGGTGTGGGCAGCAGAAATGCTGTCCTCAACCCAGTGCACTGCAGTAGTTGCGGCGGTAGAATCTAAGTTGCGGTAGTGGTGGTGTGGGCAGCAGAAATGCTGTCCTCAACCCAGTGCACTGCAGTAGTTGCGGCGGTAGAATCTACACAACCCAGTGCAGTAGTTGCGGTAGTGGCAGCAGAAATGCTGGGTGGTGTGGGCAGCAGAAATGCTGTCCTCAACCCAGTGCACTGCAGTAGTTTTGCGGCGGTAGAATCTAAGTTGCGGTAGTGGTGGTGTGGGCAGCAGAAATGCTGTCCTCAACCCAGTGCACTGCAGTAGTTGCGGCGGTAGAATCTAAGTTGCGGTTGCGGTAGTGGTGGTGTGGGCAGCAGAAATGCTGTCCTCAACCCAGTGCACTGCAGTAGTTGCGGCGGTAGAATCTACGTTGCGGTAGTGGTGGTGTGGGCAGCAGAAATGCTGTCCTCAACCCAGTGCACTGCAGTAGTTGCGGCGGTAGAATCTAAGTTGCGGTAGTGGTGGTGTGGGCAGCAGAAATGCTGTCCTCAACACTGCAGTGCACTGCAGTAGTTGCGGCGGTAGAATCTAAGTTGCGGTAGTGGTGGTGTGGGCAGCAGAAATGCTGTCCTCAACCCAGTGCACTGCAGTAGTTGCGGCGGTAGAATCTAGGTTACCGGTAGTGGTGGTGTGGGCAGCAGAAATGCTGTCCTCAACCCAGTGCACTGCAGTAGTTGCGGCGGTAGAATCTAAGTTGTGGTAGTGGTGGTGTGGGCAGCAGAAATGCTGTCCTCAACCCAGTGCACTGCAGTAGTTGCGGCGGTAGAATCTAAGTTGCGGTAGTGGTGGTGTGGGCAGCAGAAATGCTGTCCTCAACCCAGTGCACTGCAGTAGTTGCGGCGGTAGAATCTAAGTTGCGGTAGTGGTGGTGTGGGCAGCAGAAATGCTGTCCTCAACCCAGTGCACTGCAGTAGTTGCGGCGGTAGAATCTACGTTGCGGTAGTGGTGGTGTGGGCAGCAGAAATGCTGTCCTCAACCCAGTGCACTGCAGTAGTTGCGGCGGTAGAATCTAAGTTGCGGTAGTGGTGGTGTGGGCAGCAGAAATGCTGTCCTCAACCCAGTGCACTGCAGTAGTTGCGGCGGTAGAATCTAAGTTGCGGTGGTGGTGGTGTGGGCAGCAGAAATGCTGTCCTCAACCCAGTGCACTGCAGTAAATGCTGTCCTCAACCCAGTGCACTGCAGTAGTTGCGGCGGTAGAATCTAAGTTGCGGTAGTGGTGGTGTGGGCAGCAGAAATGCTGTCCTCAACCCAGTGCACTGCAGTAGTTGCGGCGGTAGAATCTAAGTTGCGGTAGTGGTGGTGTGGGCAGCAGAAATGCTGTCCTCAACACAGTGCACTGCAGTAGTTGTGGGCGGTAGAATCTAAGTTGCGGTAGTGGTGGTGTGGGCAGCAGAAATGCTGTCCTCAACTGCAGTGCACTGCAGTAGTTGCGGCGGTAGTCTAAGTTGCGGTAGTGGTGGTGTGGGCAGCAGAAATGCTGCGGTAGTGGCAGTGTGTGCAGCAGAAATGCTGTCCTCAACCCAGTGCACTGCAGTAGTTGCGGTAGAATCTAAGTTGCGGTAGTGGTGGTGTGGGCAGCAGAAATGCTGCAGCAGAAATGCTGTCCTCAACCCAGTGCAGTTGCTGCAGTAGTTGCGGCGGTAGAATCTAAGTTGCGGTAGTGGTGGTGTGGGCAGCAGAAATGCTGTCCTCAACCCAGTGCACTGCAGTAGTTGCGGCGGTAGAATCTAAGTTGCGGTAGTGGTGGTGTGGGCAGCAGAAATGCTGTCCTCAACGCAGTGCACTGCAGTAGTTGCGGCGGTAGAATCTAAGTTGCGGTAGTGGTGGTGTGGGCAGCAGAAATGCTGTCCTCAACCCAGTGCACTGCAGTAGTTGCGGCGGTAGAATCTAAGTTGCGGTAGTGGTGGTGTGGGCAGCAGAAATGCTGTCCTCAACCCAGTGCACTGCAGTAGTTGCGGCGGTAGAATCTAAGTTGCGGTAGTGGTGGTGTGGGCAGCAGAAATGCTGTCCTCAACCCAGTGCACTGCAGTAGTTGCGGCGGTAGAATCTAGTTGCGGTAGTGGTGGTGTGGGCAGCAGAAATGCTGTCCTCAACCCAGTGCACTGCAGTAGTTGCGGCGGTAGAATCTAAGTTGCGGTAGTGGTGGTGTGGGCAGCAGAAATGCTGTCCTCAACCCAGTGCACTGCAGTAGTTGCGGCGGTGGAATCTAAGTTGCGGTAGTGGTGGTGTGGGCAGCAGAAATGCTGTCCTCAACCCAGTGCACTGCAGTAGTTGCGGCGGTAGTTGTTGCGGTAGTGGTGGTGTGGGCAGCAGAAATGCTGTCCTCAACGCAGTGCACTGCAGTAGTTGCGGCGGTAGAATCTAGTTGCGGTAGTGGTGGTGTGGGCAGCAGAAATGCTGTCCTCAACCCAGTGCACTGCAGTAGTTGCGGCGGTAGAATCTAAGTTGCGGTAGTGGTGGTGTGGGCAGCAGAAATGCTGTCCTCAACCCAGTGCACTGCAGTAGTTGCGGCGGTAGAATCTAAGTTGCGGTAGTGGTGGTGTGGGCAGCAGAAATGCTGTCCTCAACCCAGTGCACTGCAGTAGTTGCGGCGGTAGAATCTAAGTTGCGGTAGTGGTGGTGTGGGCAGCAGAAAGTGGTGTCCTCAAATGCAGTGCACTGCAGTAGTTGCGGCGGTAGAATCTAAGTTGCGGTAGTGGTGGTGTGGGCAGCAGAAATGCTGTCCTCAACCCAGTGCACTGCAGTAGTTGCGGCGGTAGAATCTAAGTTGCGGTAGTGGTGGTGTGGGCAGCAGAAATGCTGTCCTCAACCCAGTGCACTGCAGTAGTTGCGGCGGTAGAATCTAAGTTGCGGTAGTGGTGGTGTGGGCAGCAGAAATGCTGTCCTCAACCCAGTGCACTGCAGTAGTTGCGGCGGTAGAATCTAAGTTGCGGTAGTGGTGGTGTGGGCAGCAGAAATGCTGTCCTCAACCCAGTGCACTGCAGTAGTTGCGGCGGTAGAATCTAAGTTGCGGTAGTGGTGGTGTGGGCAGCAGAAATGCTGTCCTCAACCCAGTGCACTGCAGTAGTTGCGGCGGTAGAATCTAAGTTGCGGTAGTGGTGGTGTGGGCAGCAGAAATGCTGTCCTCAACCCAGGTGCACTGCAGTAGTTGCGGCGGTAGAATCTAAGTTGCGGTAGTGGTGGTGTGGGCAGCAGAAATGCTGTCCTCAACCCAGTGCACTGCAGTAGTTGCGGCGGTAGAATCTAAGTTGCGGTAGTGGTGGTGTGGGCAGCAGAAATGCTGTCCTCAACCCAGTGCACTGCAGTAGTTGCGGCGGTAGAATCTAAGTTGCGGTAGTGGTGGTGTGGGCAGCAGAAATGCTGTCCTCAACCCAGTGCACTGCAGTAGTTGCGGCGGTAGAATCTAAGTTGCGGTAGTGGTGGTGTGGGCAGCAGAAATGCTGTCCTCAACCCAGTGCACTGCAGTAGTTGCGGCGGTAGAATCTAAGTTGCGGTAGTGGTGGTGTGGGCAGCAGAAATGCTGTCCTCAGTGCAGTGCACTGCAGTAGTTGCGGCGGTAGAATCTAAGTTGCGGTAGTGGTGGTGTGGGCAGCAGAAATGCTGTCCTCAACCCAGTGCACTGCAGTAGTTGCGGTAGAATCTAAGTTGCGGTAGTGGTGGTGTGGGCAGCAGAAATGCTGTCCTCAACCCAGTGCACTGCAGTAGTTGCGGCGGTAGAATCTAAGTTGCGGTAGTGGTGGTGTGGGCAGCAGAAATGCTGTCCTCAACCCAGTGCACTGCAGTAGTTGCGGCGGTAGAATCTAAGTTGCGGTAGTGGTGGTGTGGGCAGCAGAAATGCTGTCCTCAACCCAGTGCACTGCAGTAGTTGCGGCGGTAGAATCTAAGTTGCGGTAGTAGTGGTGGTGTGCAGAAAGCAGAAATGCTGTCCTCAACGCAGTGCACTGCAGTAGTTGCGGCGGTAGAATCTAAGTTGCGGTAGTGGTGGTGTGGGCAGCAGAAATGCTGTCCTCAACCCAGTGCACTGCAGTAGTTGCGGCGGTAGAATCTAAGTTGCGGTAGTGGTGGTGTGGGCAGCAGAAATGCTGTCCTCAACGCAGTGCACTGCAGTAGTTGCGGCGGCACAGTCTAAGTTGCGGTAGTGGTGGTGTGGCAGCAGAAATGCTGTCCTCAACGCAGTGTTGCGGTAGCACAGTGCACTTGTAAGTTGCCTGTCCTCAACGCAGTGCACTGCAGTAGTTGCGGTAGCACAGTGCACTATGCGGTAGTGGTGGTGTGGGCAGCAGAAATGCTGTCCTCAACGCAGTGCACTGCAGTAGTTGCGGCGGCAGAGTGCAGTTGCGGTAGTGGTGGTGTGGGCAGCAGAAATGCTGTCCTCAACCCAGTGCACTGCAGTAGTTGCGGCGGTAGAATCTAAGTTGCGGTAGTGGTGGTGTGGGCAGCAGAAATGCTGTCCTCAACCCAGTGCACTGCAGTAGTTGCGGCGGTATGCGGTAGTGGTGGTGTGGGCAGCAGAAATGCTGTCCTCAAGTTGCGGTAGTGGTGGTGTGGGCAGCAGAAATGCTGTCCTCAACCCAGTGCACTGCAGTAGTTGCGGCGGTAGAATCTAAGTTGCGGTAGTGGTGGTGTGGGCAGCAGAAATGCTGTCCTCAACGCAGTGCACTGCAGTAGTTGCGGCGGTACAATCTAAGTTGCGGTAGTGGTGGTGTGGGCAGCAGAAATGCTGTCCTCAACGCAGTGCACTGCAGTAGTTGCGGGCACAGTAGAATCTAAGTTGCGGTAGTGGTGGTGTGGGCAGCAGAATGCTGTCCTCAACGCAGTGCACTGCAGTAGTTGCGGCGGCACAGTCTAAGTTGCGGTAGTGGTGGTGTGGGCAGCAGAAATGCTGTCCTCAACGCAGTGCACTGCAGTAGTTGCGGCGGTAGAGTCTAAGTTGCGGTAGTGGTGGTGTGGGCAGCAGAAATGCTGTCCTCAACGCAGTGCACTGCAGTAGTTGCGGCGGTAGAATCTAAGTTGCGGTAGTGGTGGTGTGGGCAGCAGAAATGCTGTCCTCAACGCAGTGCACTGCAGTAGTTGCGGCGGTAGAATCTAAGTTGCGGTAGTGGTGGTGTGGGCAGCAGAAATGCTGTCCTCAACGCAGTGCACTGCAGTAGTTGCGGCGGTAGAATCTAAGTTGCGGTAGTGGTGGTGTGGGCAGCAGAAATGCTGTCCTCAACGCAGTGCACTGCAGTAGTAGTGGTGGTGTGGGCAGCAGAAATGCTGTCCTCGCAGTGCACTGCAGTAGTTGCGGCGGTACAGTGTTGCGGTAGTGGTGGTGTGGGCAGCAGAAATGCTGTCCTCAACCCAGTGCACTGCAGTAGTTGCGGCGGGAGAATCTAAGTTGCGGTAGTGGTGGTGTGGGCAGCAGAAATGCTGTCCTCAACGCAGTGCACTGCAGTAGTTGCGGCGGCACAGTCTAAGTTGCGGTAGTGGTGGTGTGGGCAGCAGAAATGCTGTCCTCAACGCAGTGCACTGCAGTAGTTGCGGCGGTAGCACAGTGCACTATGCGGTAGTGGTGGTGTGGGCAGCAGAAATGCTGTCCTCAACGCAGTGCACTGCAGTAGTTGCGGCGGTAGAACAGTAAGTTGCGGTAGTGGTGGTGTGGGCAGCAGAAATGCTGTCCTCAACGCAGTGCACTGCAGTAGTTGCGGCGGCAGAGTCTAAGTTGCGGTAGTGGTGGTGTGGGCAGCAGAAATGCTGTCCTCAACGCAGTGCACTGCACTGCAGTAGTTGCGGCGGTATGCTGTCCTCAAGTGCACTGCAGTAGTTGCGGGTAGTGCGGTAGTGGTGGTGTGGGCAGCAGAAATGCTGTCCTCAACGCAGTGCACTGCAGTAGTTGCGGTGGCACAGTGCACTATGCGGTAGTGGTGGTGTGGCAGCAGAAATGCTGTCCTCAACGCAGTGCACTGCAGTAGTTGCGGCGGCACAGTGCACTTTGCGGTAGTGGTGGTGTGGGCAGCAGAAATGCTGTCCTCAACGCAGTGCACTGCAGTAGTTGCGGTAGCACAGTGCACTATGCGGTAGTGGTGGTGTGGGCAGCAGAAATGCTGTCCTCAACGCAGTGCACTGCAGTAGTTGCGGTGGCACAGTCTAAGTTGCGGTAGTGGTGGTGTGGGCAGCAGAAATGCTGTCCTCAACGCAGTGCACTGCAGTAGTTGCGGCGGCACAGTGCAAGTTGCGGTAGTGGTGGTGTGGGCAGCAGAAATGCTGTCCTCAACGCAGTGCACTGCAGTAGTTGCGGCGGCACAGTGCTAAGTTGCGGTAGTGGTGGTGTGGGCAGCAGAAATGCTGTCCTCAACGCAGTGCACTGCAGTAGTTGCGGCGGGCACAGTGCACTGTGGTGTGGGCAGCAGAAATGCTGTCCTCAACGCAGTGCACTATGCGGTAGTGGTGGTGTGGGCAGCAGAAATGCTGTCCTCAACGCAGTGCACTGCAGTAGTTGCGGTGGCACAGTGCACTATGCGGTAGTGGTGGTGTGGGCAGCAGAAATGCTGTCCTCAACGCAGTGCACTGCAGTAGTTGCGGTGGCACAGTGCACTATGCGGTAGTGGTGGTGTGGGCAGCAGAAATGCTGTCCTCAACGCAGTGCACTGCAGTAGTTGCGGTGGCACAGTGCACTAGTTGCGGTAGTGGTGGTGTGGGCAGCAGAAATGCTGTCCTCAACGCAGTGCACTGCAGTAGTTGCGGCGGCACAGTGTGCGGTAGTGGTGTGGGCAGCAGAAATGCTGTCCTCAACGCAGTGCACTGCAGTAGTTGCGGTAGCACAGTGCACTATGCGGTAGTGGTGGTGTGGGCAGCAGAAATGCTGTCCTCAACGCAGTGCACTGCAGTAGTTGCGGTAGCACAGTGCACTATGCGGTAGTGGTGGTGTGGGCAGCAGAAATGCTGTCCTCAACGCAGTGCACTCCTCTGCAGTGCACTGCAGTAGTTGCGGCGGCACTGTGCGGTAGCACAGTGCACTATGCGGTAGTGGTGGTGTGGGCAGCAGAAATGCTGTCCTCAACGCAGTGCACTGCAGTAGTTGCGGTAGCACAGTGCACTATGCGGTAGTGGTGGTGTGGGCAGCAGAAATGCTGTCCTCAACGCAGTGCACTGCAGTAGTTGCGGTAGCACAGTGCACTATGCGGTAGTGGTGGTGTGGGCAGCAGAAATGCTGTCCTCAACGCAGTGCACTGCAGTAGTTGCGGTAGAATGCAGTGTGCGGTAGTGGTGGTGTGGGCAGCAGAAATGCTGTGCAGTAGTTATGCGGTAGTGGTGGTGTGGGCAGCAGAAATGCTGTCCTCAACGCAGTGCACTGCAGTAGTTGCGGTGGCACAGTGCACTATGCGGTAGTGGTGGTGTGGGCAGCAGAAATGCTGTCCTCAACGCAGTGCACTGCAGTAGTTGCGGCGGCACAGTGCACTATGCGGTAGTGGTGGTGTGGGCAGCAGAAATGCTGTCCTCAACGCAGTGCACTGCAGTAGTTTGCGGCGGTAGCAGTGCACTATGCCGTAGTGGTGTGCGGACAGCAGAAATGCTGTCCTCAACGCAGTGCACTGCAGTAGTTGCGGTAGCACAGTGCACTATGCGGTAGTGGTGGTGTGGGCAGCAGAAATGCTGTCCTCAACGCAGTGCACTGCAGTAGTTGCGGTAGCACAGTGCACTATGCGGTAGTGGTGGTGTGGGCAGCAGAAATGCTGTCCTCAACGCAGTGCACTGCAGTAGTTGCGGTAGCACAGTGCACTATGCGGTAGTGGTGGTGTGGGCAGCAGAAATGCTGTCCTCAACGCAGTGCACTGCAGTAGTTGCGGTAGCACAGTGCACTATGCGGTAGTGGTGGTGTGGGCAGCAGAAATGCTGTCCTCAACGCAGTGCACTGCAGTAGTTGCGGTAGCACAGTGCACTATGCGGTAGTGGTGGTGTGGGCAGCAGAAATGCTGTCCTCAACGCAGTGCACTGCAGCTGTCACTGCGGTAGTGGTGGTGCTGGCAGCAGAAAGCTGTCCTCAACGCAGTGAACTGCAGTAGTTGCGGTAACACAGTGCACTCTGCGGTAGTGGTGGTGTGCAGCAGAAATGCTGTCCTGGTGTGGGCAGCAGAAATGCTGTCCTCAACGCAGTGCACTGCAGTAGTTGCGGTAGCACAGTGCACTATGCGGTAGTGGTGCGGTAGTGGTGGTGTGGCAGCAGAAATGCAGCAGAAATGTCCTCAACGCAGTGCACTGCAGTAGTTGCGGTAGCACAGTGCACTATGCGGTAGTGGTGGTGTGGGCAGCAGAAATGCTGTCCTCAACGCAGTGCACTGCAGTAGTTGCGGTAGCACAGTGCACTATGCGGTAGTGGTGGTGTGGGCAGCAGAAATGCTGTCCTCAACGCAGTGCACTGCAGTAGTTGCGGTAGCACAGTGCACTATGCGGTAGTGGTGGTGTGGGCAGCAGAAATGCTGTCCTCAACGCAGTGCACTGCAGTAGTTGCGGTAGCACAGTGCACTATGCGGTAGTGGTGGTGTGGGCAGCAGAAATGCTGTCCTCAACGCAGTGCACTGCAGTAGTTGCGTAGCACAGTGCACTATGCGGTAGTGGTGGTGTGGGCAGCAGAAATGCTGTCCTCAACGCAGTGCACTGCAGTAGTTGCGGTAGCACAGTGCACTATGCGGTAGTGGTGGTGTGCAGAAATGCTGTCCTGCAGAAATGCTGTCCTCAACGCAGTGCACTGCAGTAGTTGCGGTAGCACAGTGCAGTATGCGGTAGTGGTGGTGTGGGCAGCAGAAATGCTGTCCTCAACGCAGTGCACTGCAGTAGTTGCGGTAGCACAGTGCACTATGCGGTAGTGGTGGTGTGGGCAGCAGAAATGCTGTCCTCAACGCAGTGCACTGCAGTAGTTGCGGTAGCACAGTGCACTATGCGGTAGTGGTGGTGTGGGCAGCAGAAATGCTGTCCTCAACGCAGTGCACTGCAGTAGTTAGTGGTGGTGTGCGGCAGCAATGTCCTCTAACGCAGTGCACTGCAGTAGTTGTGGTGGTGGTGGTGGTGGGCAGCAGAAATGCTGTCCTCAACGCAGTGCACTGCAGTAGTTGCGGTAGCTAGTGCACTATGCGGTAGTGGTGGTGTGGGCAGCAGAAATGCTGTCCTCAACGCAGTGCACTGCAGTAGTTGCGGTAGCACAGTGCACTATGCGGTAGTGGTGGTGTGGGCAGCAGAAATGCTGGTGGTGGTGTGGCAGCAGAAATGCTGTCCTCAACGCAGTGCACTGCAGTAGTTGCGGTAGCACAGTGCACTATGCGGTAGTGGTGGTGTGGGCAGCAGAAATGCTGTCCTCAACGCAGTGCACTGCAGTAGTTGCGGTAGCACAGTGCACTATGCGGTAGTGGTGGTGTGGGCAGCAGAAATGCTGTCCTCAACGCAGTGCACTGCAGTAGTTGCGGTAGCACAGTGCACTATGCGGTAGTGGTGGTGTGGGCAGCAGAAATGCTGTCCTCAACGCAGTGCACTGCAGTAGTTGCGGTAGCACAGTGCACTATGCGGTAGTGGTGGTGTGGGCAGCAGAAATGCTGTCCTCAACGCAGTGCACTGCAGTAGTTGCGGTAGCACAGTGCACTATGCGGTAGTGGTGGTGTGGGCAGCAGAAATGCTGTCCTCAACGCAGTGCACTGCAGTAGTTGCTGCGGTAGTGGTGTGTGGGCAGCAGAAATGCTGTCCTCAACGCAGTGCACTGCACTGCAGTAGTTGCGGTAGCACAGTGCACTTGCGGTAGTGGTGGTGTGGGCAGCAGAAATGCTGTCCTCAACGCAGTGCACTGCAGTAGTTGCGGTAGCACAGTGCACTATGCGGTAGTGGTGGTGTGGGCAGCAGAAATGCTGTCCTCAACGCAGTGGCAGCAGAAATGCTGTCCTCAACGCAGTGTGTGGGCAGCAGAAATGCTGTCCTCAACGCAGTGCACTGCAGTAGTTGCGGTAGCACAGTGCACTATGCGGTAGTGGTGGTGTGGGCAGCAGAAATGCTGTCCTCAACGCAGTGCACTGCAGTAGTTGCGGTAGCACAGTGCACTATGCGGTAGTGGTGGTGGTGGGCAGCAGAAATGCTGTCCTCAACGCAGTGCACTGCAGTAGTTGCGGTAGCACAGTGCACTATGCGGTAGTGGTGGTGTGGGCAGCAGAAATGCTGTCCTCAACGCAGTGCACTGCAGTAGTTGCGGTAGCACAGTGCACTATGCGGTAGTGGTGGTGTGGGCAGCAGAAATGCTGTCCTCAACGCAGTGCACTGCAGTAGTTGCGGTAGCACAGTGCACTATGCGGTAGTGGTGGTGTGGGCAGCAGAAATGCTGTCCTCAACGCAGTGCACTGCAGTAGTTGCGGTAGCACAGTACTATGCGGTAGTGGTGGTGTGGGCAGCAGAAATGCTGTCCTCAACGCAGTGCACTGCAGTAGTTGCGGTAGCACAGTGCACTATGCGGTAGTGGTGGTGTGGGCAGCAGAAATGCTGTCCTCAACGCAGTGCACTGCAGTAGTTGCGGTAGCACAGTGCACTATGCGGTAGTGGTGGTGTGGGCAGCAGAAATGCTGTCCTCAACGCAGTGCACTGCAGCAGTTGCGGCAGCAGAAATGCTGCACAGTGCACTGCATGCGGTAGTGGTGGTGTGGGCAGCAGAAATGCTGTCCTCAACGCAGTGCACTGCAGCAGTTGTAGTTGCGGTAGGTATGCACAGTGCACTATGCTGTCCTCAACGCAGTGCACTGCAGTAGTTGGTAGTGGTGGGCAGCAGAAATGCTGTCCTCAACGCAGTGCACTGCAGTAGTTGCGGTAGCACAGTGCACTATGCGGTAGTGGTGGTGGGCAGCAGAAATGCTGTCCTCAACGCAGTGCACTGCAGTAGTTGCGGTAGCACAGTGCACTATGCGGTAGTGGTGGTGTGGGCAGAGAAATGCTGTCCTCAACGCAGTGCACTGCAGTAGTTGTGGTAGCACAGTGCACTATGCGGTAGTGGTGGTGTGGGCAGCAGAAATGCTGTCCTCAACGCAGTGCACTGCAGTAGTTGCGGTAGCACAGTGCACTATGCGGTAGTGGTGGTGTGGGCAGCAGAAATGCTGTCCTCAACGCAGTGCACTGCAGTAGTTGCGGTAGCACAGTGCACTATGCGGTAGTGGTGGTGTGGGCAGCAGAAATGCTGTCCTCAACAGTGCACTGCAGTTGCGGCAGCAGAAATGCTGTCCTCAACGCAGTGCACTGCAGTAGTTGCGGTAGCACAGTGCACTATGCGGTAGTGGTGGTGTGGGCAGCAGAAATGCTGTCCTCAACGCAGTGCACTGCAGTAGTTGCGGTAGCACAGTGCACTCTGCGGTAGTGGTGGTGTGGGCAGCAGAAATGCTGTCCTCAACGCAGTGCACTGCAGTAGTTGCGGCGGCACAACAGTCACTATGCGGTAGTGGTGGTGTGGGCAGCAGAAATGCTGTCCTCAACGCAGTGCACTGCAGTAGTTGCGGTAGCACAGTGCACTATGCGGTAGTGGTGGTGTGGGCAGCAGAAATGCTGTCCTCAACGCAGTGCACTGCAGTAGTTGCGGTAGCACAGTGCACTATGCGGTAGTGGTGGTGTGGGCAGCAGAAATGCTGTCCTCAACGCAGTGCACTGCAGTAGTTGCGGTAGCACAGTGCACTATGCGGTAGTGGTGGTGTGGGCAGCAGAAATGCTGTCCTCAACGCAGTGCACTGCAGTAGTTGCGGTAGCACAGTGCACTATGCGGTAGTGGTGGTGTGGGCAGCAGAAATGCTGTCCTCAACGCAGTGCACTGCAGCAGTTGTGGTAGCACAGTGTACTCTGCAGTAGTGGTGGTGTGGGCAGCAGAAATGCTGTCCTCAACGCAGTGCACTGCAGTAGTTGTGGTAGCACAGTGCACTATGCGGTAGTGGTGGTAGTGGTGGGGCAGCAGAAATGCTGTCCACAACGCAGTGCACTCCTCAGTGCAGTGCACTGCAGTAGTTGCGGTAGCACAGTGCACTATGCGGTAGTGGTGGTGTGGGCAGCAGAAATGCTGTCCTCAACGCAGTGCACTGCAGTAGTTGCGGGCAGCACAGTGCTGTAGTGGTGGTGTGTAGCAGCAGAAATGCTGCACTGCAGTAGTTGCGGTAGCACAGTGGTGGTGTGAGCAGCAGAAATGCTGTCCTCAACGCAGTGCACTGCAGTAGTTGCGGTAGCACAGTGCACTATGCGGTAGTGGTGGTGTGGGCAGCAGAAATGCTGTCCTCAACGCAGTGCACTGCAGTAGTTGCGGTAGCACAGTGCACTATGCGGTAGTGGTGGTGTGGGCAGCAGAAATGCTGTCCTCAACGCAGTGCACTGCAGTAGTTGTGGTGGCACAGCACAGTGCACTATGCGGTAGTGGTGGTGTGGGCAGCAGAAATGCTGTCCTCAACGCAGTGCACTGCAGTAGTTGCGGTAGCACAGTGCACTATGCGGTAGTGGTGGTGTGGGCAGCAGAAATGCTGTCCTCAACGCAGTGCACTGCAGTAGTTGCGGTAGCACAGTGCACTATGCGGTAGTGGTGGTGTGGGCAGCAGAAATGCTGTCCTCAACGCAGTGCACTGCAGTAGTTGCGGTAGCACAGTGCACTATGCGGTAGTGGTGGTGTGGGCAGCAGAAATGCTGTCCTCAACGCAGTGCACTGCAGTAGTTGCGGTAGCACAGTGCACTATGCGGTAGTGGTGGTGTGGGCAGCAGAAATGCTGTCCTCAACGCAGTGCACTGCAGTAGTTGCGGTAGCACAGTGCACTATGCGGTAGTGGTGGTGTGGGCAGCAGAAATGCTGTCCTCAACGCAGTGCACTGCAGTAGTTGCGGGTAGCACAGTGCACTATGCGGTAGTGGTGGTGTGGGCAGCAGAAATGCTGTCCTCAACGCAGTGCACTGCAGTAGTTGCGGTAGCACAGCACTATGCGGTAGTGGTGGTGTGGGCAGCAGAAATGCTGTCCTCAACGCAGTGCACTGCAGTAGTTGCGGTAGCACAGTGCACTATGCGGTAGTGGTGGTGTGGGCAGCAGAAATGCTGTCCTCAACGCAGTGCACTGCAGTAGTTGCGGTAGCACAGTGCACTATGCGGTAGTGGTGGTGTGGGCAGCAGAAATGCTGTCCTCAACGCAGTGCACTGCAGTAGTTGCGGTAGCACAGTGCACTATGCGGTAGTGGTGGTGTGGGCAGCAGAAATGCTGTCCTCAACGCAGTGCACTGCAGTAGTTTGCGGTAGCACAGTGCACTATGCGGTAGTGGTGGTGTGGGCAGCAGAAATGCTGTCCTCAACGCAGTGCACTGCAGTAGTTGCGGTAGCACAGTGCACTATGCGGTAGTGGTGGTGTGGGCAGCAGAAATGCTGTCCTCAACGCAGTGCACTGCAGTAGTTGCGGTAGCACAGTGCACTATGCGGTAGTGGTGGTGTGGGCAGCAGAAATGCTGTCCTGTGGGTGCCCTATGCGGTAGCAGAAATGCTGTCCTCAACGCAGTGCACTGCAGTAGTTGCGGTAGCACAGTGCACTATGCGGTAGTGGTGGTGTGGGCAGCAGAAATGCTGTCCTCAACGCAGTGCACTGCAGTAGTTGCGGTAGCACAGTGCACTATGCGGTAGTGGTGGTGTGGGCAGCAGAAATGCTGTCCTCAACGCAGTGCACTGCAGTAGTTGCGGTAGCACAGTGCACTATGCGGTAGTGGTGGTGTGGGCAGCAGAAATGCTGTCCTCAACGCAGTGCACTGCAGTAGTTGCGGTAGCACAGTGCACTATGCGGTAGTGGTGGTGTGGGCAGCAGAAATGCTGTCCTCAACGCAGTGCACTGCAGTAGTTGCGGTAGCACAGTGCACTATGCGGTAGTGGTGGTGTGGGCAGCAGAAATGCTGTCCTCAACGCAGAGTTGCGGTAGCACAGTGCACTATGCGGTAGTGGTGGTGTGGGCAGCAGAAATGCTGTCCTCAACGCAGTGCACTGCAGTAGTTGCGGTAGCACAGTGCACTATGCGGTAGTGGTGGTGTGGGCAGCAGAAATGCTGTCCTCAACGCAGTGCACTGCAGTAGTTGCGGTAGCACAGTGCACTATGCGGTAGTGGTGGTGTGGGCAGCAGAAATGCTGTCCTCAACGCAGTGCACTGCAGTAGTTGCGGTAGCACAGTGCACTATGCGGTAGTGGTGGTGTGGGCAGCAGAAATGCTGTCCTCAACGCAGTGCACTGCAGTAGTTGCGGTAGCACAGTGCACTATGCCGTAGTGGTGTGTGTGTGGGCAGCAGAAATGCTGTCCTCAACGCAGTGCACTGCAGTAGTTGTGGTAGCACAGTGCACTATGCAGTAGTGGTGTGCAGGTAGTGTCCTGGTGTGCAGTAGTTGCAGCAGAAATGCTGTCCTGGGCAGCAGAAATGCTGTCCTCAACGCAGTGTGCACTGCAGTAGTTGCGGTAGCACAGTGCACTATGCGGTAGTGGTGGTGTGGGCAGCAGAAATGCTGTCCTCAACGCAGTGCACTGCAGTAGTTGCGGTAGCACAGTGCACTAGTGCTATGCGGTAGTGGTGGTGTGGGCAGTAGAAATGCTGTCCTCAACGCAGTGCACTGCAGTAGTTGCGGTAGCACAGTGCACTATGCGGTAGTGGTGGTGTGGGCAGCAGAAATGCTGTCCTCAACGCAGTGCACTGCAGTAGTTGCGGTAGCACAGTGCACTATGCGGTAGTGGTGGTGTGGGCAGCAGAAATGCTGTCCTCAACGCAGTGCACTGCAGTAGTTGTGGTAGCACAGTGCACTATGCGGTAGTGGTGGTGTGGGCAGCAGAAATGCTGTCCTCAACGCAGTGCACTGCAGTAGTTGCGGTAGCACAGTGCACTATGCGGTAGTGGCTATGCTTTCCTCAACGCAGTGCACTGCAGTAGTTGCGGTAGCACAGTGCACTATGCGGTAGTGGTGGTGGTGTGCACTGGGCAGAAGCAGAAATGCTGTCCTCAACGCAGTGCACTGCAGTAGTTGCGGTAGCACAGTGCACTATGCGGTAGTGGTGGTGTGGGCAGCAGAAATGCTGTCCTCAACGCAGTGCACTGCAGTAGTTGCGGTAGCACAGTGCACTATGCGGTAGTGGTGGTGTGGGCAGCAGAAATGCTGTCCTCAACGCAGTGCACTGCAGTAGTTGCGGTAGCACAGTGCACAGTGCACTATGCGGTAGTGGTGGTGTGGGCAGCAGAAATGCTGTCCTCAACGCAGTGCACTGCAGTAGTTGCGGTAGCACAGTGCACTATGCGGTAGTGGTGGTGTGGGCAGCAGAAATGCTGTCCTCAACGCAGTGCACTGCAGTAGTTGCGGTAGCACAGTGCACTATGCGGTAGTGGTGGTGTGGGCAGCAGAAATGCTGTCCTCAACGCAGTGCACTGCAGTAGTTGCGGTAGCACAGTGCACTATGCGGTAGTGGTGGTGCTGGTAGTGGGCAGGGCTAAGCTGTCCTCAACGCAGTGCACTGCAGTAGTTGCGGTAGCACAGTGCACTATGCGGTAGTGGTGGTGTGGGCAGCAGAAATGCTGTCCTCAACGCAGTGCACTGCAGTAGTTGCAGAAGCACAGTGCACTCTGCGGTAGTGGTGGTGGTGTGAGCAGCAGAAATGCTGTCCTCAACGCAGTGCACTGCAGTAGTTGCGGTAGCACAGTGCACTATGCGTTAGTGGTGGTGTGGGCAGCAGAAATGCTGTCCTCAACGCAGTGCACTGCAGTAGTTGCGGTAGCACAGTGCACTATGCGGTAGTGGTGGTGTGGGCAGCAGAAATGCTGTCCTCAACGCAGTGCACTGCAGTAGTTGCGGTAGCACAGTGCACTATGCGGTAGTGGTGGTGTGGGCAGCAGAAATGCTGTCCTCAACGCAGTGCACTGCTGCAGTAGTTGTGGTGGCACAGTGCACTCAACGCAGTGCGGTAGTGGTGGTGTGGGCAGCAGAAATGCTGTCCTCAACGCAGTGCACTGCAGTAGTTGCGGTAGCACAGTGCACTATGCGGTAGTGGTGGTGTGGGCAGCAGAAATGCTGTCCTCAACGCAGTGCACTGCAGTAGTTGCGGTAGCACAGTGCACTATGCGGTAGTGGTGGTGTGGGCAGCAGAAATGCTGTCCTCAACGCAGTGCACTGCAGTAGTTGCGGTAGCACAGTGCACTATGCGGTAGTGGTGGTGTGGGCAGCAGAAATGCTGTCCTCAACGCAGTGCACTGCAGTAGTTGCGGTAGCACAGTGCACTATGCGGTAGTGGTGGTGTGGGCAGCAGAAATGCTGTCCTCAACGCAGTGCACTGCAGTAGTTGCGGTAGCACAGTGCACTATGCGGTAGTGGTGGTGTGGGCAGCAGAAATGCTGTCCTCAAGTGCAGTGCACTGCAGTAGTTGCGGTCAGCACAGTGCAGTAGTTGCGGTAGTGGTGGTGTGGGCAGCAGAAATGCTGTCCTCAACGCAGTGCACTGCAGTAGTTGCGGTAGCACAGTGCACTATGCGGTAGTGGTGGTGTGGGCAGCAGCAGTGCACTGCTAGTTGCGGTAGTGGTGGTGTGGGCAGCAGAAATGCTGTCCTCAACGCAGTGCACTGCAGTAGTTGCGGTGGCACAGTGCACTCTGCGGTAGTGGTGGTGTGGGCAGCAGAAATGCTGTCCTCAACGCAGTGCACTGCAGTAGTTGCGTAGCACAGTGCACTATGCGGTAGTGGTGGTGTGGGCAGCAGAAATGCTGTCCTCAACGCAGTGCACTGCAGTAGTTGCGGTAGCACAGTGCACTATGCGGTAGTGGTGGTGTGGGCAGCAGAAATGCTGTCCTCAACGCAGTGCACTGCAGTAGTAGCACAGTGCACTATGCGGTAGTGGTGGTGTGGGCAGCAGAAATGCTGTCCTCACGCAGTGCACACTAGTTGCGGTAGTGGTGGTGTGGGCAGCAGAAATGCTGTCCTCAACGCAGTGCACTGCAGTAGTTGCGGTAGCACAGTGCACTATGCGGTAGTGGTGGTGTGGGCAGCAGAAATGCTGTCCTCAACAGTGCAGTGCACTGCAGTAGTTCAACGCAGTGCACTGCAGTAGTGCGGTGAGCACAGTGCACTATGCGGTAGTGGTGGTGTGGGCAGCAGAAATGCTGTCCTCAACGCAGTGCACTGCAGTAGTTGCGGTAGTTGCAGCAGAAATGCTGTCCTCACAGTGCACTAGTTGCGGTAGTGGTGGTGTGGGCAGCAGAAATGCTGTCCTCAACGCAGTGCACTGCAGTAGTTGCGGTAGCACAGTGCACTATGCGGTAGTGGTGGTGTGGGCAGCAGAAATGCTGTCCTCAACGCAGTGCACTGCAGTAGTTGCGGTAGCACAGTGCACTATGCGGTAGTGGTGGTGTGGGCAGCAGAAATGCTGTCCTCAACGCAGTGCACTGCAGTAGTTGCGGTAGCAGTGCACTGCAGTAGCAGAAATGGTCAAGCACAGTGCACAGTATGCGGTAGTGGTGGTGTGGGCAGCAGAAATGCTGTCCTCAACGCAGTGCACTGCAGTAGTTGCGGTAGCACAGTGCACTATGCGGTAGTGGTGGTGTGGGCAGCAGAAATGCTGTCCTCAACGCAGTGCACTGCAGTAGTTGCGGTAGCACAGTGCACTATGCGGTAGTGGTGGTGTGGGCAGCAGAAATGCTGTCCTCAACGCAGTGCACTGCAGTAGTTGCGGTAGCACAGTGCACTATGCGGTAGTGGTGGTGTGGGCAGCAGAAATGCTGTCCTCAACGCAGTGCACTGCAGTAGTTGCGGTAGCACAGTGCACTATGCGGTAGTGGTGGTGTGGGCAGCAGAAATGCTGTCCTCAACGCAGTGCACTGCAGTAGTTGCGGTAGCACAGTGCACTATGCGGTAGTGGTGGTGTGGGCAGCAGAAATGCTGTCCTCAACGCAGTGCACTGCAGTAGTTGCGGTAGCACAGTGCACTATGCGGTAGTGGTGGTGTGGGCAGCAGAAATGCTGTCCTCAACGCAGTGCACTGCAGTTGCACTGCAGTGCACTATGTAGTAGTGGTGGTGTGGGCAGCAGAAATGCTGTCCTCAACGCAGTGCACTGCAGTAGTTGCGGCGGTAGCACAGTGCACTAGTGGTGGTGTGGGCAGCAGAAATGCTGTCCTCAACGCAGTGCACTGCAGTAGTTGCGGTAGCACAGTGCACTATGCGGTAGTGGTGGTGTGGGCAGCAGAAATGCTGTCCTCAACGCAGTGCACTGCAGTAGTTGCGGTAGCACAGTGCACTATGCGGTAGTGGTGGTGTGGGCAGCAGAAATGCTGTCCTCAACGCAGTGCACTGCTGCAGCACAGTGCACTATGCGGTAGTGGTGGTGTGGCAGCAGAAATGCTGTCCTCAACGCAGTGCACAGTGCACTATGCGGTAGTGGTGGTGTGGGCAGCAGAAATGCTGTCCTCAACGCAGTGCACTGCAGTAGTTGCGGTAGCACAGTGCACTATGCGGTAGTGGTGGTGTGGGCAGCAGAAATGCTGTCCTCAACGCAGTGCACTGCAGTAGTTGCGGTAGCACAGTGCACTATGCGGTAGTGGTGGTGTGGGCAGCAGAAATGCTGTCCTCAACGCAGTGCACTGCAGTAGTTGCGGTAGCACAGTGCACTATGCGGTAGTGGTGGTGTGGGCAGCAGAAATGCTGTCCTCAACGCAGTGCACTGCAGTAGTTGCGGTAGCACAGTGCACTATGCGGTAGTGGTGGTGCTGTCCTCAACGCAGTGCACTGCAGCAGAAATGCTGTCCTCAACGCAGTGCACTGCAGTAGTTGCGGTAGCACAGTGCACTATGCGGTAGTGGTGGTGTGGGCAGCAGAAATGCTGTCCTCAACGCAGTGCACTGCAGTAGTTGCGGTAGCACAGTGCACTATGCGGTAGTGGTGGTGTGGGCAGCAGAAATGCTGTCCTCAACGCAGTGCACTGCAGTAGTTGTGGTAGCACAGTGCACTATGCGGTAGTGGTGGTGTGGGCAGCAGAAATGCTGTCCTCAACGCAGTGCACTGCAGTAGTTGCGGTAGCACAGTGCACTATGCGGTAGTGGTGGTGTGGGCAGCAGAAATGCTGTCCTCAACGCAGTGCACTGCAGTAGTTGCGGCAAAGCACAGTGCACTCCTGCGGTAGTGGTGGTGTGGGCAGCAGAAATGCTGTCCTCAACGCAGTGCACTGCAGTAGTTGCGGTAGCACAGTGCACTATGCGGTAGTGGTGGTGTGGGCAGCAGAAATGCTGTCCTCAACGCAGTGCACTGCAGTAGTTGCGGTAGCACAGTGCACTATGCGGTAGTGGTGGTGTGGGCAGCAGAAATGCTGTCCTCAACGCAGTGCACTGCAGTAGTTGCGGTAGCACAGTGCACTATGCGGTAGTGGTGGTGTGGGCAGCAGAAATGCTGTCCTCAACGCAGTGCACTGCAGTAGTTGCGGTAGCACAGTGCACTATGCGTTAGTGGTGGTGTGTGCAGCAGAAATGCTGTCCTCAACGCAGTGCACTGCAGTAGTTGCGGTAGCACAGTGCACTATGCGGTAGTGGTGGTGTGGGCAGCAGAAATGCTGTCCTCAACGCAGTGCACTGCAGTAGTTGCGGTAGCACAGTGCACTATGCGGTAGTGGTGGTGTGGGCAGCAGAAATGCTGTCCTCAACGCAGTGCACTGCAGTAGTGCACTGCAGTAGTTGCGGTAGCACAGTGCACTATGCGGTAGTGGTGGTGTGGGCAGCAGAAATGCTGTCCTCAACGCAGTGCACTGCAGTAGTTGTGGTAGCACAGTGCACTATGCGGTAGTGGTGGTGTGGGCAGCAGAAATGCTGTCCTCAACGCAGTGCACTGCAGTAGTTGCGGTAGCACAGTGCACTATGCGGTAGTGGTGGTGTGGCAGCAGAAATGCTGTCCTCAACGCAGTGCACTGCAGTAGTTGCGGTAGCACAGTGCACTATGCGGTAGTGGTGGTGTGGGCAGCAGAAATGCTGTCCTCAACGCAGTGCACTGCAGTAGTTGCGGTAGCACAGTGCACTATGCGGTAGTGGTGGTGTGGGCAGCAGAAATGCTGTCCTCAACGCAGTGCA
>NW_024472690.1:0-6264 GCF_017654505.1 Polyodon spathula | reverse complement strand
AGACAGCAGGTGAAGACATTTCACAAGAGGACGGGAGACGCGTCGTCAACACAGAGGGGACAATTAGACCACGGCTCCGTTTAAAAACAGCGTCCTGTCACCTTCCGGCCCGCCTCAAACCCGTCAATCAGAACAAAACACAACACACAGCAGGCTGCCATGTCAATCCTTTCCAGACAGGCAATCCTGCTAATATTGTTCTGCTCTGTTCTGTGGAGCTGGCAGGGTCACACTGGCTTAGTTTCTTATGCGTTAAAACGACACGAAATATAAACAAGAATATATTGAAATAAGTGACACACACACACACACACACTGACAACTGTACTTTATTTTGTTCCTTATACGGACTTTATTGTGCTTTAATCTGACACACACAACCACACACACACACACTGACACATGACGATGTTGTGATAACTGTATTGTTGTCTGTGATTATTAATTTGTTCCCATAATTCAGTCACAGCCACCCCGCTACACACTGAGTTAGTCTGTCGTCCTCTCGTGTCAGCGCTGGGTGCTGGGGTGGGGGGGGGGGGGGGGGGGGGGGGGGGTGGGGGGGGGGGGGGGGCGTGGGGGGGTCAGTGCACGGTCCCATCGCCGCGTCACAGCGCGAGGAGGAGTACGGCCCCTCCTGCCCCTGGCGGTCGGCCGTGTGGATTACGACACATGTGTCACAATGAGAGCTGCATTCAGTACGTGACGGGCGTTACGCGACCGTGGGTGGCCTGTCCCCCCGCTCCGGGCGGGGCAACAGTACCTCGTCTTGCCCGAAACGGCGCAAATGCTGATCTCAATCACCTGAGGAGACTCAGTTGAGATCAGTCTGGACGGGTTCGACAGCTTCGAGAGAGGAGAGAGGAGAGAGAGAGGAGAGGGTGAGAGGAGAGATAGAGAGGAGAGAGAGAGAGATCTTTTTCTAAATATATTTTTTCTGTAATTATTATTATTATTATTATTATTATAAAAATATAATAATAATCCCCCTACCTGATGATTTTAGAAAATCTCTAAAAGTTTAGAAAGCGCGAATTCACAGTCTGTTGCATGATTCTCAACTGAGTGACAAGAGTTTCAACGCATTATAGATACAGCATCTCCTGATACAGATAGAGATACAGATACAGCATCTCCTGATACAGATAGAGATACAGATACAGCATCTCCTGATACAGACACAGCTACAGATACAGCATCTCCTGATACAGACACAGCTACAGATACAGCATCTCCTGATACAGACACAGCTACAGATACAGAATCTCCTGATACAGATAGAGATACAGATACAGCATCTCCTGATACAGACACAGCTACAGATACAGCATCTCCTGATACAGATAGAGATACAGATACAGCATCTCCTGATACAGACACAGCTACAGATACAGAATCTCCTGATACAGATAGAGATACAGATACAGCATCTCCTGATACAGACACAGCTACAGATACAGCATCTCCTGATACAGACACAGCTACAGATACAGCATCTCCTGATACAGATAGAGATACAGATACAGCATCTCCTGATACAGATAGAGATACAGATACAGCATCTCCTGATACAGATAGAGCTACAGATACAGCATCTCCTGATACAGACACAGATACAGATACAGCATCTCCTGATACAGATACAGCTACAGATACAGCATCTCCTGATACAGACACAGCTACAGATACAGCATCTCCTGATACAGATAGAGATACAGATACAGCATCTCCTGATACAGATACAGATACAGATACAGCATCTCCTGATACAGATAGAGATACAGATACAGCATCTCCTGATACAGACACAGCTACAGATACAGATTCTCCTGATACAGATAGAGATACAGATACAGCATCTCCTGATACAGACACAGCTACAGATACAGAATCTCCTGATACAGATAGAGATACAGCTACAGCATCTCCTGATACAGACACAGCTACAGATACAGCCTCTCCTGATACAGATAGAGCTACAGATACAGCATCTCCTGATACAGACAGAGATACAGATACAGCATCTCCTGATACAGATAGAGATACAGATACAGCATCTCCTGATACAGAAACAGCTACAGATACAGCATCTCCTGATACAGATAGAGATACAGATACAGCATCTCCTGATACAGACACAGCTACAGATACAGATTCTCCTGATACAGATAGAGATACAGATACAGCATCTCCTGATACAGACACAGCTACAGATACAGATTCTCCTGATACAGATAGAGCTACAGATACAGCATCTCCTGATACAGATAGAGCTACAGATACAGCATCTCCTGATACAGATACAGCTACAGATACAGCATCTCCTGATACAGACACAGCTACAGATACAGCATCTCCTGATACAGATAGAGATACAGATACAGCATCTCCTGATACAGACACAGCTACAGATACAGCATCTCCTGATACAGATAGAGATACAGATACAGCATCTCCTGATACAGATAGAGCTACAGATACAGCATCTCCTGATACAGATAGAGATACAGATACAGCATCTCCTGATACAGACACAGCTACAGATACAGCATCTCCTGATACAGATAGAGATACAGATACAGCATCTCCTGATACAGACACAGCTACAGATACAGCATCTCCTGATACAGATACAGATACAGATACAGCATCTCCTGATACAGACACAGCTACAGATACAGCATCTCCTGATACAGATAGAGATACAGATACAGCATCTCCTGATACAGATACAGATACAGATACAGCATCTCCTGATACAGATAGAGATACAGATACAGCATCTCCTGATACAGACACAGCTACAGATACAGCATCTCCTGATACAGACACAGCTACAGATACAGCTTCTCCTGATACAGATAGAGATACAGATACAGCATCTCCTGATACAGATAGAGATACAGATACAGCATCTCCTGATACAGACACAGCTACAGATACAGCATCTCCTGATACAGATAGAGATACAGCATCTCCTGATACAGATAGAGCTACAGATACAGCATCACGAGGTCACTACACTAGGGCGGGGCTCCCCATCACAGCTTCAGATTGGGAAAGTCACTCCTAGTGTTTTTTTTTAAGGAAAGGGGATGGGGTTAGCAAAGGGGAGGGGTCAGGGGAGGAGTTTGGGAGTGGGTGGAATCAGGGAGGTGTTAAAGAATGGGAGGGGCTAGGGGAGGGGTTTGGAGTGGGAGTGGTTAGGGGCGGGGTTAGAGCAGTTTCTTGTTTACCTTCGACCACGCCCCAGGCAGTCTTTCTTCCTAGGACTCTCTTTCCATTCACCTGGTACTCCTTATCACTCCAACCATGCTCCAAACGGCAAATCGACTCCTGAGAGAGGGGGGAGAGAGAGAGAGAGGAGAGAGGAGAGATAGAGAGGAGAGGGAGAGAGAGAGAGAGAGAGAGAGAGGAGAGAGGAGAGAGAGAGAAGAGAGGAGAGGCAAGACAGAGGGAAGGGGGGAGAGAGAGCGAGAGAGGGGTTGGGGGAGGAGGGAGAGAGAGAGGGAGAGAGGGGGGGGGGGGAGAGAAAAGGAAAAACGTGAGAGAAGAAGGAAAGGAGAAAGAGGAAAGGAGGAGTAGGGAGAGGGGGGGGGGGGAGGGAGAGGGAGAGGGGGAGGGGGGGGAGAGAGAGACAGAGAGGGAGAAGGGGGGGAAGGGGGAGTAGGAGAGAGGAGAGTAGGAGCCCTTATAAATAGCTAATTATTGTAGATATCTTGATTTAATATGCTTCCCTTGTGCGTTTAACAAAAACATTAAAAGACCCCTCTACCCTTATGCTTTTTTCCCTTACGTAATCCTTGACAATGTGACCTAAACCAACCTCTCTGCTCCTCTGGGCTTTACAAAAATTGTCTTTAACAAAACCATGCATGCTTCCCTGTGCTTTACACCAAAAATAACCCTTCATCGATACTTTCAATGCTGCTTTTCCTTTGCTTTAACCAGGGACATACATCTATGCTGTGCTTTACAACTGCTTCCCCCCTGTGCTCTTTAACCCCCCACCCCAGAGATACCTCTCT
This sequence comes from Polyodon spathula, assembly GCF_017654505.1. Taxonomy (NCBI): domain Eukaryota; kingdom Metazoa; phylum Chordata; class Actinopteri; order Acipenseriformes; family Polyodontidae; genus Polyodon; species Polyodon spathula. The sequence continues at coordinate 2,236 of NW_024472690.1, read as the reverse complement.
GTGCTTTACAATGCTTCCCTATGCTTTACCAGACCTCTCTGTGCTTTACAATGCTTCCCTGTGCTTTGCCAGACCTCTCTGGCTTTACAAAATGCTTCCCTGTGCGTTACCAGACCTCTCTGTGCTTTACAATGCTTCCTTATGCACATAGCTATTAGTCCCCTGGTGCCAAAAAATGCTTTTCTTTAATTTTTTCAACACCATGTCAATGCTAACAATGCTTCCCTATGCTTTACCAGAACTCTCTGTGCTTTACAATGCTTCCCTATGCTTTACCAGACCTCTCTGTGCTTTACAATGCTTTCCTATGCTTAACTGTACCTCTCTGTGCTTTACAATGCTTCCCTGTGCTTTACCAGCCCTCTCTGTGCTTTACAATGCTTCCCTGTGCTTTACCAGACCTCTCTGTGCTTCATTTATGAGCTTCCCCCGGCTGTTTGTATTTTTATACCAGAAAAATATAATGTCCGATCTCAGCTTCCATAATGCCCTCTATCAGTGTTGGCAACAGGTAGGAGGTGGGGGGGGAAAAAAGGGGTCTACTTTTTGGTCGTTCAGTTCCCCGGCGGGGGGGAGATTTCCGGGCGGGGGTCGTGGGGTCGCACTGCTAAAAAAATTCGCTCTGTTCCTCCCTCTTCACTCCTCTGGAAACTCCCCGTCGTTCGCAAAACGTACTCCCTTCTGTGCAAAAATCGGATTCCGTTGAAGAAAGAACTTCCCATCTCCTCCCACCTTCCTCCATCTCCTTCCTGACCTGAGAGAGAGAGAGAGAGAGAGAGAGAGAGAGAGGAGAGAGTGGGTCACAAGAGAGAGCAGAGCCCCACAGTGTTGTTCAGTTTGACACTGCAGTATAATATAGAATCCCTTCTTCTTGGTGTCTGTGTTAGTTTACTGCATTCTGAATAGAGTTTAGTGTCACTGAAGCTGCACAGACAGACAGACAGAGCCCCACAATGCTGTTCAGTTTGACGCTGCAGTATAATATAGAATCCCTTCTTCTTGGTGTTTCATTTGACTCTGTAACAAATCGATCCCTTCTGCTTGGGTTATTTCTGGAGGGTTGATTGGGGGGTGGGGGAGGGGTTCGGGAGTGGGTGGCCTCCCCGAGGGGAGGGGTTAGGGAGTGGGAGGGGCTGGGGGAGGAGCCTGTACCCTCTGTTTGAAGTCCTGTTTCTCCTCCACAGTCAGCGTGTCTGACTTGCTGATCACAGGGATGATGTTCACAACGTGGGTGAGGTGCTTCATGAACTCCAGATCCAGGGGGCGGAGCCTGAGAGAGACAGGGGCGGGGTTAACACTGAGAGAGTGGGCGGGGTTAATACTGAGAGAGAGAGAGAGAGACAGGGGCGGGGTTAACACTGAGAGAGTGGGCGGGGTTAATACTGAGAGAGACAGAGAGAGACAGGGGCGGGGTTAATACTGAGAGAGTGGGCGGGGTTAATATTGAGAGACAGAGAGAGACAGGGGCGGGGTTAATACTGAGAGAGTGGGCGGGGTTAATATTGAGAGACAGAGAGAGACAGGGGCGGGGTTAATACTGAGAGAGTGGGCGGGGTTAATATTGAGAGACAGAGAGAGACAGGGGCGGGGTTAACACTGAGAGAGTGGGCGGGGGATTATACTCTCTCACCCCCCCCCAATTAATGACTCTCTCTCTCCTCTCTCTTCCCCTACCCCAATAGACACTCTCTTAGGGCACCCTTATGACTCTTGTCTCACCCCGCCCCACGCGCCCCATGTAGACGGAACACTCTCCCCCGCCCCCCAAATTGTACTCTCTCACACGGCCACCCACACTACACTCGCTTTCTCTGCTCTGTGCGCCCGCCCAGTGCTGACTGGGTCACCCCCCAACCCTGACTTGTATGTGCGGTCATCTGTGAGTGTGCAGTCCCCGCCCCAAGAATTAGCGCAGACACCGGAGGGAGATAAGTCTCTACGGCAGTGCACCTGTGTCGGGGAATCCTCTACTCTAGTCCTACCCGAGGGATATTGATGCAGAGAGAGAGGGGCGGGGTTAAGAGAGAGAGAGTGGGCGGGGTTAATACTGAGAGAGAGAGAGAGGGGCGGGGTAGTGTGCTTGTGCGAGGGCAGTGCGAGTGCGTTTGGGGGTGCAGTGCAGTGCGCAGTGTGAGTGTGAGTGCGCAGTGTGAGTGTGCACTCACGAGTGTCCAGTCGGAGGGATGAAGTACAGGCAGCAGTGCACTCGGGTGTCGGGGATCCTCTTCTTCCTCGC
>NW_024472689.1:0-7742 GCF_017654505.1 Polyodon spathula | reverse complement strand
CATATACATACACACAATAAAAAATGTATCTTACTGCAGCTGTCTCGGGTCGTTTGTGTTTTTCTAAAATGTTATTCCCACAGCGCGTTTGCAAAGTTTGATATTGCAAACTTTATAACATAACGCACCGATGTTAAAATTAGTGTAGGATTTCTTCCATCCACTAGAGGGCAGTAGTGCAGGTTAATAACAGTACAAGGCTTCTCTATTCAGATCTATAGACATTTCCACTCCTGTATTTGTGTCCAGAGTGTTACAGGGTAATGACACAAGGCTGCTGTATTCAGGTCTGTATTTCTTACTGCTGTATTTTTCTCCTCCAGCAGTTACAGGTTAATGACACAAGGCTGCTCTATATTGAGATCTAGAGACATTTCTTGCTGCTGTATCTCTCTCCTCCAGCAGAGTTACAGGTTAATAACAGTACAAGGCTTCTCTATTCAGATCTATAGACATTTCCACTCCTGTATTTGTGTCCAGAGTGTTACAGGGTAATGACACAAGGCTGCTCTATATTCAGATCTGTAGACATTTCCACTGCTGTATCTCTCTCCTCCAGCAGAGTTACAGGTTAATAACAGTACAAGGCTTCTGCATATTCAGATCTATAGACATCCACTCCACTCCTGTTAATTGTGTATCTCCAGAGTGTTACAGGGTAATGACACAAGGCTGCTGTATTCTGTCTGCATTTCTGGCATCCAGCATGCACCAGAGTTACAGGTTAATAGTACAAGGCTTCTCTATTCAGATCTATAGACATGTATGCTGCTGCATTTCTCTCAGCCATCAGAGGGCAGCAGAGACAGGTTAAGAGTACAAGGCTGCTGTATTCAGAGAAAGGAAGGCTCTTCTACCTTCGGAACAGCCTCCCTCTGCTCTGTGCTGCAGATGCAGAGAAAGAGGCTCCTGTTTATTATATTTTTTTATATATATATTTTTATATATTATATTTAAAAAAATAAAAAAAATACACCCAACACATCAAAACCTTATTCATCTACTTTATTCTTTTAAATTTTAAGCTTCATTTTCGTGGCATCTCGATTCGCGTCTCCCGTTTCCAGGGCAACGCGGGCCCCCGGGCCCCTCCCCCTTCCTCGAGCCGCGACACAGTACGGCGGCCGCCGCGGAAAAAACGAGAAAGAAAACGGCGGAGGAACAAACCGCGGAGATCGAATAAGAGGAGAGGAACTCGGAGACTGTACCTGGGGAGCAAAAAATAATACAAGAGTTAGACCCCAATTCATATATAAACACCCCCTCTCCCCCAGGAGGGCTCTCAAGCAGCCTGTATAGTTACTGTATTCAGGAGCTGCGGCCTGTCCCACTGTCTGCGCTGTGGGATCGTTCTGCACCAGTACGATGGGTCCCAGTGAAACCAGTGCAGTGTTAGGGTCTGAAACCAGTTCCCGTTTAGTCACGGTGCGGTTACCAGTCCGGGGAGAAGCTACATTGAAATAGGATCAGAATTAACACATTTATAAACACCAACTATGAAATTATATAAACTAAATGAGGTTGCACAGAATGAAATTTTATACAGCATTGTAGACTAAGTTAGAAAAATCAAAAGATGAAAGATTTAAAAACAAATATGTAATCTAATTATTGAAAAATCCAATATAAAAATTACATATTAAACTCCAAACAAATGGCAGAAATCAAATATATATAAAAACTAATCTGAAATATAATCTAATGAAATTATATTAATTCCAATATGAAATTTAAGACATATATAACCCAACACTTATTCAATTAGATGAACACATGAGAATATGCTTTTTCCATTATTAGTCAGAATATATTCACTAAATCAATACAAACAGTCATTAGTGTAGTTAAAAGACACACATTAATGCACTATTTCATGTATTCTGCTGCTATCCTGTATTCTGCTCTTTCCACTGTATTTAATGCACTGTTTCATGTATTCTGCTGCTATCCTGTATTCTGCTCTTTCCACTGTATTTAATGCACTATTTCATGTATTATGCTGCTATCCTGTATTCTGCTCTTTCCACTGTATTTAATGCACTATTTCATGTATTCTGCTGCTATCCTGTATTCTGCTCTTTCCACTGTATTTAATGCACTATTTCATGTATTATGCTGCTATCCTGTATTCTGCTCTTTCCACTGTATTTAATGCACTATTTCATGTATTCTGCTGCTATCCTGTATTCTGCTCTTTCCACTGTATTTTGTGAGGCTCCGCTGGTCCAGTGGTTAAACAGGTTTGTAACCAGGATGGTCCCAGGTTCAAATCCCAGCCCCTGCCTCCCTGTGTGTGTGACCCTGAGTCTCTGAACCTCCTTGCGCTGCGTCTTTGGGGCGAGGCGTTGTTGTAAGAGACTGATGCACAGCTCACACGCCCTGGTCTCTTGTAAAGTGCTTTGTGAGGGCGCTCCACTATGAAAGGCGCTATATGGAGAGATTCTGAAGGGTTGCTGGGGAGGTAGAGACTGGACTTACTCGTGAACTCGGGGAGGCATTTCGAGAGGCAGTTCTCAGAGTCCCGGTCACACACTTCAACCCAGCAGTAAAAATACATCTAAAAAAAAAAACCACAAGACAATTCAAAACAGTTACTGGAAAACATTCCCTCCTGCATTCAGGGGGGGGGGGGCTCCCAGGCGTTGCCAAGGGTTACCGAGCCACCCGGTCGATGCCGAATCGCTGGGATCCTTTGAGACCCAACTTGATTCAGTTCCGAGAAGCGGACGAGCTCCGAGGGGCTGAACGGACCCCCCCCTCTCCAAACCTGGGAATCAGACTCTTATTGCACAGCAGTGTGATCCAGTCCTGGTTTCACTGCTACCAGCTTGATCAGCCCCCAGTGTGTCTAGCTAATAAGCTCAGGTGTGTCTGATTATTAAACTCCTAGTGAAAGCAGGACTGGATCACACTGCTGTGCAGCGGGAGTCTGATTATTAAACTCCTAGTGAAAGCAGGACTGGATCACACCGCTGCAGCGTGAGTCTGCAATGAAAGCAGGACTGGATCACACCGCTGGTGGGCAATGCAAGGTTTCTGTGGCTTGCAAGATGAAAAACAGCGTCTCACGACATTAGCAGGGGCTGCAGTACCTCTTCCTCGCTGGTGCCCCCTGTCTGCAGGTCGATGAAGGTGAACGCTTGGACGTTGAACCTCTGGTAGTGAGATGGCTGATCCACAGAGTTCACTTTGAGCAACGTGCTGCTAAATAGCTGATCCATGTAATTAGGACAGCTAGAGAGGAGAGGGACACAATCACATTGAATTGACACTGAAGACAGAGAGACACCTAGTGGAAACGTCTGCCATTGAATTCACAAGCTTCTAGTTATTTATCACACTGCCCTCTGGTGGACAGGACCACACAGCATTAAGAGCACTCTATATACCACCCCCTGCTGGACAGTGGAACACACAGCAGTAAGACAGATCTCTATCCCGTCCCTCCTCCCCCCTCACCCGTCGTACAGCAGCACCCACAGGCTCTGCTGGGAGCTGGGATAGGCAAAACAGTCCCGCAGGACCAGGGAGAGGCGTGGGCTCGCCGGGGGCAGGATCCGGACCTCCACGAAGATGGGATCCCGCAGGGAGCGAGTGAGAGGGAGAGAGGAGCTGGGGAAAAAACGAGTGAACGAGGAATCTGCAGAGAGAGAGAGAGAGGGGGGATATTTACAAGGGATGCATGAGCTGGCATGTCAGTACAGAGCTGGAAAGACTAAACCGCTTTGCTGGAGCGCTATACTAAAGCTTAACACACTTTGCATCACTGAGAAATTAAGCAAGACCATTCTGGAAGAGAGAGGAGTCCCAGAGCGATGCCTCACCCTTTGCTATCCTCATCTCCACGGTAACGTTCCCGAAGCTGGCGGCCGGCTGCGGGGGGTGCAGATTGAGCACGGACATCTCATGGGACTCTGTCCCAGAGCGAGAGTACAGACACTGGAGCTGCAGCCTTCAGGACACGAGAACACCAGACTTCAAAACACAACACACTTCTAATAGAGAGCCTCTACTGGAAGCTGGAGTATCAGTCTAGTAGGATTTCATGTTAGACTTCTGAAATGTCACTTGTCAATGTAAGTTTTTCGTTCAGTAACTGGAAAAACTACAAAGCGCTGGGTGTGGAATTCAATATGTTAACAAGGGAACATTATTCAGCAGCTTTCACTGGACTCTATGAAGCTGAATCAGTTCATTCTATATAGAGGGTGATGCTGCTAAGCTTTTGCCCGCAGCTGTACATGATGTATCGTAATAGAGGTCTGTATCGCTTGTGATACGAGACCCACAGCGTAAAGAACTACAGCTCCCAGCATGCCTCACCATTGCTGCGGGTGCAGAGGCATGCTGGGAGCTGTAGTCCTAGCAAGTTAATGCTACACAGTGATGATGCGAAAATTTTGCCCAGATCAAACACAGGTGTGTCTCTGCTTCCTCACCGCAGGTAGCTGTCTCTGGTGATGGGTCCGAATCCTCCAGCCTCGATCTCGGGATCTCCGGTCACTTCCACCACATAGACCAGCCCATCTGCAGTCTCCTATAAAAACAGTGGAGCGTGGGATAGAAGTTACACAGGGGGGCTGGTTCATTCTCTTCACTGCGCTTTACTACACTGCTATGCTTTTACACACAGTACACTTTATAAAGAAATTAACACCCCCCCAGTTCTCTCACCGTTCTCCTCGCCCCACATTCCGTCACAGGAAACAGAAAGACCAGCGCAGTTCCTGTGTTCACCACCGGGGCACATGACCCCTGACCCTTCACCTCCACTGTGTCCAATCGCAGAGTGGGAAGCGTGTCAGTCTGTTGCACCAGGAAGATAAACTGACCATCCCTGGTGCATTCTGGGCAATTAATCAAAAATAAAAACAAAGTCACACTTCAGTTTAAATCAGGACTAGAATTCCCGTTACACTGAGGCAGGGCGGTCTCAGAGGCGAGAAAAAAGGGGTCTCGATACCAGGAGGTTCAAATCCCGGCTGAGCCTCCGACTCGCTGTGTGTGTGTGCGACCCTGAGCGAGTCACTTCACCTCCTTGTGCTCCGTCCTTCGGACGAGACGCAAAACAAACGCAGTCCTATTGGAAGAGACTCTGCAGCAGCAGCAGTTGTTGGTGATGCAGAGTTCACCCCCCCAGTCTCTGGAAGTCTCTTTGGGAGAAAAGCCTCCGCTGAACGACTCGTTAATAATACAAACACTGTAGAACGAATTGGTTATAAACAGCAATTGTTTGACAAATTAAATAACTTGAAATTCAACTACAAGAGAATATTGTTAACACGACAGAATAGCCATTAGATGCTGTTCCACGCCAAAAATCGCATTGTAACGAGTTACAGAATTGTACAATTGAAACTCCGGGCTCAGCTACAAACCGTTCAGTCTGTAGAAACACAGAGCGTTGTCTTGGTTGTAACAGCAGCCCAGATTGTGACAGGCAGTTGGGGAGACACCCTGGGGTCCACACGCCACCTGCAGTTCAGAGGGGGTATTGCAGTCATCCGCAAGAACTGAAATACAAAATGATATAATTAATAAACGATTTATTAGAAACTCACACTAGCCCTGCTGCTGCTGCACCCAGTCCTGGGGTTCAGAGCTCCCCTCAATTAAGCCTGTTAATATTGAAATGATCGATTCAACACTTGCATCTCCAAACAAGAACATCTGCGATGCAGAGACAGACACCATCCCTCACAGGTTGGACTGACCTGGTGTGTCCATTAGGAATATGGGACAGGAGATGTGAATTCGGAGAGGGAGTCCCCCAGTTATCAAGCGCACCTCCAAAACCACCACAAATGAATCAGCCTGCAGTGGGAGAGAGAGAGAGAGAAACACAGGGCTGGGAAACACTCCCGCTGCACAGCGGTGTGATCCAGTCCTGCTTTCACTAGGAGTTTAATAATCAGACACACCTGAGCTTGTTAGCTAGACAGACTGGGGGCTGATCAAGCTGGTAGCAGCAAAACCTGGACTGGATCACACTGCTGATCAATAGGAGTCCAATTTTCAGACCTGAAGAAAATTCACTATAGCACTCAACTATTAACACCATAGCGCCGTAACCCTGGGCAACCTGAAGACCCTACCCTCACTACCACCCCTGACCACTAGGGGTCACTGCCAAAGCCCAATGCTTTCAAAACACAAACATAGTAGCATACAACAATACATGCATGCTTTTAACAAAACTTAATTTACAATTGAAAAAGGACAACAAATCCTACCAAAATAAAACAAGCTTTACATATTGCCAGGTTTATTCCACTGCTCCCAAAATAAACCAGAGATTTAAATAGTTCAATTGTTTTAATGATACTGATACAGTACATCATTTCCATTTTAATTAACTTGATTTGGTGTGTAATTGGACTATTTATTTACATGTAGGAATAAGGCACCTTCCACACTATCAACCTGTTAATCTACACATTTCTATGCGTCTGTTTGAAATAGGAGATGCGATCCCTTTCATTGGACTGACTAATTATTCACAAGCTTTCAAGACCTCAAAAGGTCTCTTCAGGTGAAGGTAGGAAAGAGAGATTGATGTTGACATTCAAAGGTTGCATCAGGAATAATTTAGTGAATAATTAGTCCAATAAAAAGGCATCACATCTCCTCTTTGGCTATCATCTCTGGGACAACCTGGCTACCATTCTGTTTAAAATGATAAGAGCCTCAAACACCAAAGCATACATTAATATCCAATCTCTGTAAAGCTCTGCATATTGCAAAGTTTCATATCTATACAAGGGTCAACTAAATGAGTCTGTTTCCACATTACAAGCACATGCATTTATCAATTTCTACCCTGGATTTGGCCAAAACCTCTTTTAGAAACAGGATCAACCCTATCGATTATCTTGCAAGAAGCCTCTTCAAAATCTTATTGATGTGTGATCATTACTGAAGCTCTTACGTCTTTTCTGACGTAGCAGCCGTCGTACGCGGTCCTGAAAGTGACGGTGCCGTCGGCCTGCGTCGTTGCCATGGTTTCACACCCCGGCTCAACGTTGTTGATTTTCACCGCTTCCCCGAAGGAGTCTCGATAAATAAATAAAAATAGTTAATATATTAATATAAAAACACGGCTTCTTATCTTTCAGTCTTGCTTTTTGACTTTTTAAAAGACTTAAATTGATCCTCCTTCAGCCACCCACCAAGAAACAGTCAAATAACTTCTTCCCGCCAAAACCAAAATTAACAAACAGGGCACACAAACTACATCAAAACACGCTCATAAGAGACTAGCCTTTATTAAAAGCTATAATTAAATACTTTCAAAATTTCATTCATGCTGGAAACACTATTATAAGCGTCAAGGGTGAGGTTGTTCACACCAATAAAAAAAAGGCGGGAGTTGCTTCTGCTTTGAAGTGAAGCGTCGGACCGATTTAAAAAAAAAAAAAAAAAAACGTTTGAATCGTTTCAAGAGACAAAACCGTAAATAAAACCCATTTTATTATAAACACGCAGCGTTGCTCAGAAGGGATTGAGTTGGTACCAAATTAAAGTATAAAAATCAGACGGGTAAAAACTAAATCGAGAATGACTAGCCCTCCCTCAACTAATCATAAATCTGGTTAAAAAAGTGAACCCTCATAATTAAACACTTTACAAAAAAAAAAAACCATGAACCAAAATTTGTAGTTCTCTTAAAACAACTTAATGTTTAACTACAAAGAATAAAATCTATAAAACTCGACCAGACACCACGATAAATGAAGGTTTAA
>NW_024472688.1:0-6015 GCF_017654505.1 Polyodon spathula | reverse complement strand
CAGCGGGAGTCTGATTATTAAACTCCTAGTGAAAGCAGGACTGGATCACACTGCTGTGCAGCGGGAGTCTGATTATTAAACTCCTAGTGAAAGCAGGACTGGATCACACTGCTGTGCAGCGGGAGTCTGATTATTAAGTTCCCATCTGCGTGTCTGTCTGTCTGTCGATTAAAACCGGCTTCAAAACGGCAGCAGCTGATCCATCAACATCGTTATTAATTCATCACGATGACGTCTCTGGAATATCAATGCAAATTCCTCTGAAGGACACGGAAACCGGGAACAGGTTTGTAAAAAGGGCAAAGGCTTTGAAAAACAGGAATTAACATCCCCCCCCCCCCCGAAAAAAAAAAAACACTGCAGTTCAACACAATCAGGGCTGAAGAAAGACAAACTGGTGGATTATATAGGGAGTTTAGGGGGGGGGGGAGACTGCAGCGAAACAGCCCAGGACGGGGTGGAAAACGACAAACGTGTCGATACTAAAGATTTATATATAAATAAAAAATAAAGCCGAAATTAAACGTTACGTTTATTTACACCCCCACCCCCCAAAAGCAGAGACGCAGCGATTGTCTTTCAGGTCCAAGTTCGTCTCTCCAGCCCCGCTTACATTAAACCGCTGGTACCGGCTTCCTTCATGCCCGGTACCGGTCCGTTAAACCGCCCCCCCCCCGGTTCCGTTACCTGCAAACCCGCCTGGGATTTCCAACACCGAACTCGCGTGGTCCTGCCTGGGGGGAGCCATCTTAGTGCGTCTGGAGGAAGTGGTGACGCGCAGGACATTCTGGGAGTTGTAGTTTTTGTAAACAGCCGTAAATACAGTGAAGCTACACAGCCCTCTGAAATGTCTTTATAATATACAGCACTAGACCCTGATATTGATGAGATCCAGCCCTCTGAAATGTCTTTATAATATACAGCACTAGACCCTGATATTGATGAGACACAGCCCTCTGAAATGTCTTTATAATATACAGCGCTAGACCCTGATATTGATGAGACACAGCCCTCTGAAATGTCTTTATAATATACAGCACTAGACCCTGATATTGATGAGATCCAGCCCTCTGAAATGTCTTTATAATATACAGCACTAGACCCTGATATTGATGAGACACAGCCCTCTGAAATGTCTTTATAATATACAGCACTAGACCCTGATATTGATGAGACACAGCCCTCTGAAATGTCTTTATAATATACAGCACTAGACCCTGATATTGATGAGACACAGCCCTCTGAAATGTCTTTATAATATACAGCACTAGACCCTGATATTGATGAGATCCAGCCCTCTGAAATGTCTTTATAATATACAGCACTAGACCCTGATATTGATGAGATCCAGCCCTCTGAAATGTCTTTATAATATACAGCACTAGACCCTGATATTGATGAGACACAGCCCTCTGAAATGTCTTTATAATATACAGCACTAGACCCTGATATTGATGAGATCCAGCCCTCTGAAATGTCTTTATAATATACAGCACTAGACCCTGATATTGATGAGATCCAGCCCTCTGAAATGTCTTTATAATATACAGCACTAGACCCTGATATTGATGAGATCCAGCCCTCTGAAATGTCTTTATAATATACAGCACTAGACCCTGATATTGATGAGATCCAGCCCTCTGAAATGTCTTTATAATATACAGCACTAGACCCTGATATTGATGAGATCCAGCCCTCTGAAATGTCTTTATAATATACAGCGCTAGACCCTGATATTGATGAGACACAGCCCTCTGAAATGTCTTTATAATATACAGCGCTAGACCCTGATATTGATGAGACACAGCCCTCTGAAATGTCTTTATAATATACAGCACTAGACCCTGATATTGATGAGATCCAGCCCTCTGAAATGTCTTTATAATATACAGCACTAGACCCTGATATTGATGAGATCCAGCCCTCTGAAATGTCTTTATAATATACAGCACTAGACCCTGATATTGATGAGACACAGCCCTCTGAAATGTCTTTATAATATACAGCACTAGACCCTGATATTGATGAGACACAGCCCTCTGAAATGTCTTTATAATATACAGCACTAGACCCTGATATTGATGAGATCCAGCCCTCTGAAATGTCTTTATAATATACAGCGCTAGACCCTGATATTGATGAGATCCAGCCCTCTGAAATGTCTTTATAATATACAGCACTAGACCCTGATATTGATGAGATCCAGCCCTCTGAAATGTCTTTATAATATACAGCACTAGACCCTGATATTGATGAGACACAGCCCTCTGAAATGTCTTTATAATATACAGCACTAGACCCTGATATTGATGAGATCCAGCCCTCTGAAATGTCTTTATAATATACAGCACTAGACCCTGATATTGATGAGACACAGCCCTCTGAAATGTCTTTATAATATACAGCACTAGACCCTGATATTGATGAGACACAGCCCTCTGAAATGTCTTTATAATATACAGCACTAGACCCTGATATTGATGAGATCCAGCCCTCTGAAATGTCTTTATAATATACAGCACTAGACCCTGATATTGATGAGATCCAGCCCTCTGAAATGTCTTTATAATATACAGCACTAGACCCTGATATTGATGAGATCCAGCCCTCTGAAATGTCTTTATAATATACAGCGCTAGACCCTGATATTGATGAGATCCAGCCCTCTGAAATGTCTTTATAATATACAGCACTAGACCCTGATATTGATGAGATCCAGCCCTCTGAAATGTCTTTATAATATACAGCACTAGACCCTGATATTGATGAGACACAGCCCTCTGAAATGTCTTTATAATATACAGCGCTAGACCCTGATATTGATGAGACACAGCCCTCTGAAATGTCTTTATAATATACAGCACTAGACCCTGATATTGATGAGATCCAGCCCTCTGAAATGTCTTTATAATATACAGCACTAGACCCTGATATTGATGAGATCCAGCCCTCTGAAATGTCTTTATAATATACAGCACTAGACCCTGATATTGATGAGATCCAGCCCTCTGAAATGTCTTTATAATATACAGCACTAGACCCTGATATTGATGAGACACAGCCCTCTGAAATGTCTTTATAATATACAGCGCTAGACCCTGATATTGATGAGACACAGCCCTCTGAAATGTCTTTATAATATACAGCACTAGACCCTGATATTGATGAGACACAGCCCTCTGAAATGTCTTTATAATATACAGCACTAGACCCTGATATTGATGAGATCCAGCCCTCTGAAATGTCTTTATAATATACAGCACTAGACCCTGATATTGATGAGATCCAGCCCTCTGAAATGTCTTTATAATATACAGCACTAGACCCTGATATTGATGAGACACAGCCCTCTGAAATGTCTTTATAATATACAGCACTAGACCCTGATATTGATGAGATCCAGCCCTCTGAAATGTCTTTATAATATACAGCACTAGACCCTGATATTGATGAGATCCAGCCCTCTGAAATGTCTTTATAATATACAGCACTAGACCCTGATATTGATGAGATCCAGCCCTCTGAAATGTCTTTATAATATACAGCGCTAGACCCTGATATTGATGAGATCCAGCCCTCTGAAATGTCTTTATAATATACAGCACTAGACCCTGATATTGATGAGACACAGCCCTCTGAAATGTCTTTATAATATACAGCACTAGACCCTGATATTGATGAGACACAGCCCTCTGAAATGTCTTTATAATATACAGCACTAGACCCTGATATTGATGAGATCCAGCCCTCTGAAATGTCTTTATAATATACAGCGCTAGACCCTGATATTGATGAGATCCAGCCCTCTGAAATGTCTTTATAATATACAGCACTAGACCCTGATATTGATGAGATCCAGCCCTCTGAAATGTCTTTATAATATACAGCGCTAGACCCTGATATTGATGAGACACAGCCCTCTGAAATGTCTTTATAATATACAGCGCTAGACCCTGATATTGATGAGATCCAGCCCTCTGAAATGTCTTTATAATATACAGCGCTAGACCCTGATATTGATGAGATCCAGCCCTCTGAAATGTCTTTATAATATACAGCACTAGACCCTGATATTGATGAGACACAGCCCTCTGAAATGTCTTTATAATATACAGCACTAGACCCTGATATTGATGAGATCCAGCCCTCTGAAATGTCTTTATAATATACAGCACTAGACCCTGATATTGATGAGATCCAGCCCTCTGAAATGTCTTTATAATATACAGCACTAGACCCTGATATTGATGAGACACAGCCCTCTGAAATGTCTTTATAATATACAGCACTAGACCCTGATATTGATGAGATCCAGCCCTCTGAAATGTCTTTATAATATACAGCACTAGACCCTGATATTGATGAGACACAGCCCTCTGAAATGTCTTTATAATATACAGCACTAGACCCTGATATTGATGAGACACAGCCCTCTGAAATGTCTTTATAATATACAGCACTAGACCCTGATATTGATGAGACACAGCCCTCTGAAATGTCTTTATAATATACAGCACTAGACCCTGATATTGATGAGACACAGCCCTCTGAAATGTCTTTATAATATACAGCACTAGACCCTGATATTGATGAGATCCAGCCCTCTGAAATGTCTTTATAATATACAGCACTAGACCCTGATATTGATGAGATCCAGCCCTCTGAAATGTCTTTATAATATACAGCACTAGACCCTGATATTGATGAGACACAGCCCTCTGAAATGTCTTTATAATATACAGCACTAGACCCTGATATTGATGAGATCCAGCCCTCTGAAATGTCTTTATAATATACAGCACTAGACCCTGATATTGATGAGATCCAGCCCTCTGAAATGTCTTTATAATATACAGCACTAGACCCTGATATTGATGAGACACAGCCCTCTGAAATGTCTTTATAATATACAGCGCTAGACCCTGATATTGATGAGACACAGCCCTCTGAAATGCTTGATTAACATTTTTGCAAGAAAACATTAGATTTCACATCTGCTAATAAAATAATGACACATTCGCATCTCGATTTCCTATAAACACATTTCTTTATTTTTTTAAAACAAAGAAACTTAATTTCCTTGTTCCCTCCCCCACCAAACAAAAGTAAACAAACCCAAATCGAGTAAACAAATCAAAACTTAATTATTTTTTCAGTTTTTTTTTTTTTAATTAAACCACCGCTGAGAAATACCCTCTACTGACCCCCCCCCCCCTCAGGAAATGACATCGTAAACAACCCTACAGGAAAAGGAGAGAGGGGGGGCGCTAGTTTGCAGACTGTATAAAAGATATTTAAACCACCTTTTATTGATTTGAAGCAAACAAAATTATAATGAATTAAATATAGTTTGGTTACTTTCCTGTTTATTCTATAAACACAAAAAGAAACCATGAATTTAATGGCAAACGTTTCCACTAGAAGAGTCTCTCTCTCTGGATCTTTGCCATTGAATTCACACTGAAGACACTGAGAGACTCTTCTAGTGGAAACGTTTGCCATTGAATTCACACTGAAGACACTGAGAGACTCTTCTAGTGGAAACGTTTGCCATTGAATTAACACTGAAGACACTGAGAGACTTCTAGTGGAAACGTTTGCCACTGAATTCACACTGAAGACGCTGAGAGAGACTTCTCTGGGGAGCGTTTCATATTTCTGGGTGAAATTCTGCCCTGTCCGGGCTCTGCGGGAGAGAGTGGGAGGGAGGGGGAGAGACGATAGCTCCAGTATAACCAGATCCCTCCCAGTCTGTGTCTCTCTCTGGCGAGATTGGACCGGGCGACAACGCTAGCCTGCCTGCCTGCCTGATTAGACTTGTTGTTTTGTTGGCCGGTCTGTGTGTCACAGCACCCCCCCCCCCCCCGGCCGGTCTGTGAATGACAGCGTGATGCTCTTGTTAGTTTCTGTGCCCCCTGGCTGGTCTGTGAGTGACAGTGCCCCCCTCCCCGGCCGGTCTGTGTGTGACAGCGCCCCCCCCCGGCCGGTCTGTGCGTGGTTAGATCTTGATTCGGA
>NW_024472687.1:0-7742 GCF_017654505.1 Polyodon spathula | reverse complement strand
AAGCGGTGGGCTGGGTGCTCGCTGTCGGGGTCCCTGATGATTTGAACAGCGCTCGGAGGACGGTCTCAGGGTCCACCTCCCCCTGCAGCCGGGACGGGGGGCGCGGGGCCCCCTGGCGCAGGTCCGCTGTCGATGGGGCTTTCTTCGGGAGGCCCGGAGCGTCGCTCAGCCTCCTGTGTATTTTGGGGGGGGGGAGGGGTGGTAAGTTTACTCATAAACCCATCCGAGTGAAAAGCACATCAAGTGGGAATGATCATTATCAGCAGCAGCATCAACTTCTTATTAAACACATTAGATTAATATAGAACGTAAAAGCAAAAAGCATATTAATAATAATAATAATAATAATACGTTTCAACTCAAACCAATAGAGACACACACAGACACACACACACAGGGAGACGCACACACACAGACACACTGAGACACACAGACACACACACACACAGACACACAGACACACACACACAGACACACACACACAGAGACACTGAGACACACAGACACACACACACAGGGAGACACACACACACAGACACAGATCTGTGACTCTGTGTGTGTCACACCCACACACACAGTACTCTGAGACACTGTGTGTCTGTGACACACACTGTGTGTCTGTTGTGTGTGTCCACTCTGCGTGTGTGTGTCTGACACACACACTGTGTGCGTGTGTGTGTGACCCTCAGACACACAGACACAGAGACACTGAGACACACACACAGACAGACACAGACACACAGAGACACACACTCTCTCTCTCTTACAGCAGTATGGGTTGATCAGAAGTGATGACGCTGCCCCCCTGCAGGTGAAGATTGCATTTCATTGGCTGACCTACAAAACAAAAACACAGAGAGAGAGAGAGAGAGAGAGACAGAGTTACACATAGCCCAGCATCACACAGGAACAGTCCTAAAGAGAGACACAGCTCAGCATCACACAGGAACAAGCCTTAGAAACACATATCTATCTCTCTCTCTCTCTATACACACACTATCTCTCTATCCACACACTATCTATATATCTATCTATCTATCTATATATCTACACACACACTATCTATCTATACACACAGTATCTATCTATCTATATATCATCCCCTCCTCTCCCCGCCTCTCCTCACCATCCAGGCAGCGGTTGTTGTATTTCCTGTAGGCTGAGACGGCGTCTTCCTGTTTCACAAACACCACCTCCCCAAACCCAGCTCTGACCAGCTTCGCTCTCTTCAGAGCCCCACAAACACAGAACAGCTCCTGAGAGACAGAGAGAGAGAGAGAGAGATTAATACAGCTTCGCTCTCTTCAGAGCCCCTCACACACAGAACAGCTCCTGAGAGAGAGAGAGAGATTAATACAGCTTCGCTCTCTTCAGAGCCCCTCACACACAGAACAGCTCCTGAGAGAGAGAGAGAGATTAATACAGCTTCGCTCTCTTCAGAGCCCCTCACACACAGAACAGCTCCTGAGAGAGAGAGAGAGAGAGATTAATACAGCTTCGCTCTCTTCAGAGCCCCTCACACACAGAACAGCTCCTGAGAGAGAGAGAGAGATTAATACAGCTTCGCTCTCTTCAGAGCCCCTCACACACAGAACAGCTCCTGAGAGAGAGAGAGAGATTAATACAGCTTCGCTCTCTTCAGAGCCCCACAAACACAGAACAGAGAGAGAGAGAGAGATTAATACAGCTTCGCTCTCTTCAGAGCCCCTCACACACAGAACAGCTCCTGAGAGAGAGAGAGAGAGATTAATACAGCTTCGCTCTCTTCAGAGCCCCTCACACACAGAACAGCTCCTGAGAGACAGAGAGAGAGAGAGAGATTAATACAGCTTCGCTCTCTTCAGAGCCCCTCACACACAGAACAGCTCCTGAGAGAGAGAGAGAGATTAATACAGCTTCGCTCTCTTCAGAGCCCCTCACACACAGAACAGCTCCTGAGAGAGAGAGAGAGAGATTAATACAGCTTCGCTCTCTTCAGAGCCCCTCACACACAGAACAGCTCCTGAGAGAGAGAGAGAGAGATTAATACAGCTTCGCTCTCTTCAGAGCCCCTCACACACAGAACAGCTCCTGAGAGAGAGAGAGAGAGAGATTAATACAGCTTCGCTCTCTTCAGAGCCCCTCACACACAGAACAGCTCCTGAGAGAGAGAGAGCTCTCCTAATTATATCGAAGCGAGATAAAGGCTCGGGGAGTGCTCCTCTTGTCGAGCCCTCTCTCACTCTCCTCTAATTATGTCGAGCGAGAGAAGTCTCGGAGAGTGTGTCCCAGAACAGCTTCCTGAGAGAGAGAGGTCTCTCTAATTATGTCGAAGCGGAGAGCTCTCCAGAGTCTCGGGGACACAGAACAGCTCCTGAGAGAGAGAGAGAGAGAGAGAGATTAATACAGCTTCGCTCTCTTCAGAGCCCCTCACACACAGAACAGCTCCTGAGAGAGAGAGAGAGATTAATACAGCTTCGCTCTCTTCAGAGCCCCTCACACACAGAACAGCTCCTGAGAGAGAGAGAGAGAGATTAATACAGCTTCGCTCTCTTCAGAGCCCCTCACACACAGAACAGCTCCTGAGAGAGAGAGAGAGAGAGATTAATACAGCTTCGCTCTCTTCAGAGCCCCTCACACACAGAACAGCTCCTGAGAGAGAGAGAGAGAGATTAATACAGCTTCGCTCTCTTCAGAGCCCCTCACACACAGAACAGCTCCTGAGAGAGAGAGAGAGAGAGAGATTAATACAGCTTCGCTCTCTTCAGAGCCCCTCACACACAGAACAGCTCCTGAGAGAGAGAGAGAGAGAGATTAATACAGCTTCGCTCTCTTCAGAGCCCCTCACACACAGAACAGCTCCTGAGAGAGAGAGAGAGATTAATACAGCTTCAGCTCTCTTCAGAGCCCCTCACACACAGAACAGCTCCTGAGAGAGAGAGAGAGATTAATACAGCTTCGCTCTCTTCAGAGCCCCTCACACACAGAACAGCTCCTGAGAGAGAGAGAGAGAGATTAATACAGCTTCGCTCTCTTCAGAGCCCCTCACACACAGAACAGCTCCTGAGAGAGAGAGAGAGAGATTAATACAGCTTCGCTCTCTTCAGAGCCCCTCACACACAGAACAGCTCCTGAGAGAGAGAGAGAGAGAGATTAATACAGCTTCGCTCTCTTCAGAGCCCCTCACACACAGAACAGCTCCTGAGAGAGAGAGAGAGAGAGAGATTAATACAGCTTCGCTCTCTTCAGAGCCCCTCACACACAGAACAGCTCCTGAGAGAGAGAGAGAGAGATTAATACAGCTTCGCTCTCTTCAGAGCCCCTCACACACAGAACAGCTCCTGAGAGAGAGAGAGAGAGATTAATACAGCTTCGCTCTCTTCAGAGCCCCTCACACACAGAACAGCTCCTGAGAGAGAGAGAGAGAGATTAATACAGCTTCGCTCTCTTCAGAGCCCCTCACACACAGAACAGCTCCTGAGAGAGAGAGAGAGAGAGAGATTAATACAGCTTCGCTCTCTTCAGAGCCCCTCACACACAGAAGAGCTCCTCGCTCTCTTCAGAGAGAGAGAGAGAGAGATTAATACAGCTTCGCTCTCTTCAGAGCCCCTCACACACAGAACAGCTCCTGAGAGAGAGAGAGAGAGATTAATACAGCTTCGCTCTCTTCAGAGCCCCTGGGGTTTGTGGAAGTTTCTCGTCAATAAGAGAAAGTCACAACAAATACATTTATTGAATTTTTCATTTATTTTTTTCCTCTCTCTCCACTCACCACGATGTCTTCCTCGGTAACTCTGGGATGAAGATTATCAACTGTCATCTTCGTTCCTTCGAGGGGACTGAAAACAGACAGCTGGGAAAGAAGAGAGGAGGAGAGAGAAGGGGAGAGAGAGGAGAGAGAGAGAGAGAGAGAGAGAGAGAGAGGAGAGAGAGGAGAGAGAGGGAGAGAGAGAGGAGAGGGGAGAGGAGAGAGAGGAGAGGGGACAGAAAAGAGGAGGAGAGGAGAGGAGAGGAGAGAAGAGAGGAGAGGAGAGAAAAGAGGAGAGGAGGAAGGAGAGGGGGGACAGAAAAGAGGACAGGAGAGAGAGAGGAGAGAGGACAGAAAAGAGGAGGAGAGGAGGAGGAGGAGGAGAGAGGAGAGTTATTAATACAGCTTTCCTGGGACCATGGTGAGATTCACAGGCATTTTACCCAATTCCAGCGAGGGCTGATTTTCACTGCAGTTGTGATTATAATTACTGCAGCACAACTTCAACCTGTCATTAGAAACTGAGCCCAGGGCTTTAATAATAATAATAATTATTATTATTAACGAGTCAATCAGCGGAGGCTTTTCTCCCAAAGAGACTTCCAGAGACTAGGGGGGTGAACTCTGCATCACCAACAACTGCTGCTGCTGCAGAGTCTCTTCCAATAGGACCTCGTTTGTTTTGACGTCTCGTCCGAAGGACGGAGCACAAGGAGGTGAAGCGACTCGCTCAGGGTCACACACACACACACACACACACACACACACACACACACACACACACACACACACACACACACACACGCACACACACACACACACACACACACACACACACACACACACACACAGCGAGTCGGTGGCCCTGCCGGGATTTGAACCTCCCGGTCTCGAGACCCCCTCTTCTCTCGCCGCTGGGACCGGCCCGTCTGCTGTAAGTTGACCAGAACTCCACACACCTGGGCTGCCGGCTGCTGTGGTGCCGAGAGTCGCTGGACCCGGGTCTCTGCCGCCTTTTGGACCGCACCAGCGCCCCCTGTCTGTTGAACCAGGGTCCGAGAGGCTCCGACCAGGCTGGGTTTGGATCTCAGGATGGAGGAGGAGGAGGAGGGGGGGGGGGAGGGGAGAGGAGGGGGGGGGGAGGGTGCAGGGGGGCTGGCTGTGTAGGAGTCGTTTTGGAAGACTTTGGTCAGTGGGGCGGTTTTGGAGAGAGAGAAACGAGGACCTGAAACACCGGGCTGAGAAAGAGAGACAGAGGAGAGAGAGAGAGAGATAGAGGAGAGAGAGGGGGAGGGAGAGGAGAGAGAGAGAGAGAGAGAGAGAGGAGGAGAGAGGGGGAGGGAGAGAGAGAGGGAGAAAGAGAGGAGAGGGGGAGGGAGGGAGAGAGATGAGAGAGAGGGGGGAAGGGTTAGAGAGGTGCACACACTACTAGCATGATTGTCAAATCTACCCCTACTGCTGTGTCTGCCTTGATAAATGTGTTTGTTTTCTGTCACTCTCCCCCCCACTCAGTCTCTCCCCTTCTCTCTCCCCCAGTCTCTCTCCCCTTCTGTCTCTCCTTCTGTCTGTTTGTCTCTTTCTCTCTCCTGTCTTCTCTCTACCCCCTCTCCTCTACTCTCTCTCCTCCTCTTCTCCCCCCTCTCTCTCTCTCCGTCTCTCCTCTCTCCTCTTCTCTCCCCCCCTCTCTCTCTCTCTCCGTCCGTCTCTCCTCTTCTCTCTCTCCCCCCCTCTCTCACCCTGATTGGCGCGAGGTCGTTTGCTGTTGTGATTTTCATCTGCTTGCTGGACCCGTCCTCTCCTAAAGACAAGCTCTGAAACAAAACCCAAAAACAGACACAGCTTGATCAGCCCCCAGTGTGTCTAGCGAACAAGCTCAGGTGTGTCTTATTATTAAACTCCTAGTGAAAGCAGGACTGGATCACACTGCTGTGCAGCGGGAGTCTGATTATTAAACTCCTAGTGAAAGCAGGACTGGATCACACCGCTGTGCAGCGGGAGTCTGATTATTAAACTCCTAGTGAAAGCAGGACTGGATCACACCGCTGTGCAGCGGGAGTCTGATTCCCATCCCTGTAGATAGACTTTGATTGAAGGAGGTTTGTAGCCGGTTTTATAGTGGAGAGAGCTGCAGTATATTGGTGGTGGAGGTGGGATATTTAGACAGAGAGATCAGGGCTGGGAATCAGACTCCTATACACACAGTATACTGGTGGTGGAGGTGGGATATTTAGACAGAGAGATCAGGGCTGGGAATCAGACTCCTATACACACGTGTGTGTCATACTGGTGGTGGCTGTGGGATATTTAGACAGAGAGATCAGGGCTGGGAATCAGACTCCTATACACACAGTATATTGGTGGTAGAAGTGGGATATTTCAGACTCCCGCTGATGGCTGAGGGGGAGGAGTTTCCTCACCATGCTCTCCGCTGTTTGTCTTTTCAGGAGGCTGAACTGGGCTCCGCTGGGCTGGGGGGCTGGTTTCACAGCCAGCGGTCTCTGCTGTGGAAGAAAACACACACAGCATCATTATTATATTATCTGTTATCAAAGCTTAAAGTTATCACTGTTTATATGAGATTATCTAAACACGGACACTTCAGCTTAGAGATCACATTATTCCTCTGAAATATATATATATATATATATATATATATATTATACTATGAGAGACAGAGATGTGTATATATACAGATAGACAAATAGTGTGTGTATAGATAGATAGACACAGTATATAGATATATAGATGTATATATATATAGATAGATAGATAGTGTGTGTGTGTAGATAGATAGATAGATAGATAGATAGATAGATAGACCATCTATCTACTATCTATCACCTGCTCTTTATCTATATCGTCTAGATCTATCTATCTATCACAACATATCTATCTCCCCACACATATAAGATCTATCTATGTCTGGTCTATAATTATTTAAAGTTTTATAAAAAGTCTTTGTTTTATGAGCTGTATAAATAGATCTTGTATAATAGTGGGTTTCAAAGCTAGACTGGATCAGACTGCTGTAGGCATTTAAAAAGATCAAGCTGGTAGTGAAACCTGGACTGGATCACACTGCTGTGCAGCGGGAGTCTGATTATTAAACTCCTAGTGAAAGCAGGACTGGATCACACTGCTGTGCAGCGGGAGTCTGATTATTAAACTCCTAGTGAAAGCAGGACTGGATCACACTGCTGTGCAGCGGGAGTCTGATTATTAAACTCCTAGTGAAAGCAGGACTGGATCACACTGCTGTGCAGCGGGAGTCTGATTATTAAACTCCTAGTGAAAGCAGGACTGGATCACACTGCTGTGCAGCGGGAGTCTGATTATTAAACTCCTAGTGAAAGCAGGACTGGATCACACTGCTGTGCAGCGGGAGTCTGATTATTAAACTCCTAGTGAAAGCAGGACTGGATCACACTGCTGTGCAGCGGGAGTCTGATTATTAAACTCCTAGTGAAAGCAGGACTGGATCACACCGCTGTGCAGCGGGAGTCTGATTATTAAACTCCTAGTGAAACCAGGACTGGATCACACTGCTGTGCAGCGGGAGTCTGATTATTAAACTCCTAGTGAAAGCAGGACTGGATCACACTGCTGTGCAGCGGGAGTTCAGAGTCTGATTATTAAACTCCTAGTGAAAGCAGGACTGGATCACACTGCTGTGCAGCGGGAGTCTGATTATTAAACTCCTAGTGAAAGCAGGACTGGATCACACTGCTGTGCAGCGGGAGTCTGATTATTAAACTCCTAGTGAAAGCAGGACTGGATCACACTGCTGTGCAGCGGGAGTCTGATTATTAAACTCCTAGTGAAAGCAGGACTGGATCACACCGCTGTGCAGCGGGAGTCTGATTATTAAACTCCTAGTGAAAGCAGGACTGGATCACACTGCTGTGCAGCGGGAGTCTGATTATTAAACTCCTAGTGAAAGCAGGACTGGATCACACTGCTGTGCAGCGGGAGTCTGATTATTAAACTCCTAGTGAAAGCAGGACTGGATCACACT
>NW_024472686.1:12500-17258 GCF_017654505.1 Polyodon spathula | reverse complement strand
GCTGTGCAGCGGGAGTCTGATTATTAAACTCCTAGTGAAAGCAGGACTGGATCACACTGCTGTGCAGCGGGAGTCTGATTATTAAACTCCTAGTGAAAGCAGGACTGGATCACACTGCTGTGCAGCGGGAGTCTGATTATTAAACTCCTAGTGAAAGCAGGACTGGATCACACTGCTGTGCAGCGGGAGTCTGATTATTAAACTCCTAGTGAAAGCAGGACTGGATCACACTGCTGTGCAGCGGGAGTCTGATTATTAAACTCCTAGTGAAAGCAGGACTGGATCACGCCGCTGTGCAGCGGGAGTCTGATTCCCAGCCCTCACCTGTATGGTTTTGGTGATTTTCACAGGGGGCGTGGCCTGAGAGCTGGCGGAACCCAGAGCGGAGGGCGGGCTCATCGGAACGCTCCTCTTCAGGCTCAGCCTATCCCTGGCGTCCAGCAGCTTGCCGGCCCCTCCCCCCTGCTTGCGCGAGTTGATGGTCTGCCGGGCGTCCTGGATTTGTCCTCGGATTCGGAATCTCGCGTCTTTTTGTCCCAGCTTCTCCCGAGCGTCTTTCATAGGGAGGGGGAGAGCGCCTTAAAAACAAACAAAACAACAACAACAATCAACCACTTTCACGATGTCTTTTCATTTTTATAAAGTTTAAATTCAATTAAGAAAATAATAATAATAAAACTATCAAATATTTTCATTGTCATTTCATTTTTTTTAAATGTATTTTTTGTACAGAAGTTTTAAGAAATAGAGATAGATAGATATAGAGATATACAGATAGATACATATAGAGATATACAGACAGATATACAGACAGATAAATAGTGTGTGTGTGGATAGATAGATAGATAGATAGTGTGTGTAGTAGATAGATAGATAGATAGATAGATAGATAGATAGTATAAAGATGATTCATAGATCTTGTGTATCACAGCATCTTCTCTATATATCATATAGATTAGGCGTCACAATACACAGATCATATAAAGTATATTTATGTGTGTGTATAGATAGATAAATAGATAGATTGATAGTGTGTATAGACAGATAGATAGATAGATAGTGTGTGGACAGATAGATATAAATTAGATATCTAAAACTGGTGTGGAGAGACATATATACTATATCTCTATCCGAGTCTATCTATCACACACATCTCTATCTATAGAGTATCTAGAGGACACACTATATATCTATTTATCTGGCTATAGATATACATAGATCTGTCTGGATCTAGATCACAATAGATACTGTATAGATAGATTGATAGTGTGTATAGACAGATAGATAGATAGATAGTGTGTATAGATAGATAGATAGTGTGTGGACAGATAGATAGATAGATAGATAGATAGATAGATAGATAGATAGATAGATAGATAGATAGATAGATAGATAGATGGACAGATACACAGATAGATGGAGAGATACACAGATAGATAGATAGATAGATAGATAGATTATAGTGTGATAGATAGACAGATAGATAGATAGTGTGTAGATAGATAGATAGATAGATAGTGTGTGGATAGATAGATTGTGTATACATAGATATACAGACAGATATACAGACAGATAGATATACTGATAGTGATAAATATACAGATAGATATACTGATAGAGATAAATACAGACAGATACACTGATAGATGGATAGATACACAGATAGATGGAGAGATACACTGATAGATGGAGAGATACACTGATAGATGGAGAGATACACTGATAGATGGAGAGATACACTGATAGATACACTGATAGATGGAGAGATACACTGATAGATGGAGAGATACACTGATAGATACACTGATGGATAGAGATAGCCAGATAGATGGGTCTAAAATAGTAATTCAAAGTTTTACCTCCAGCTGCTGCACCCCCTCTTAGTCGGAGTCTAGCGTCCGACACCCCAATTTTCTGCCGTGCGTCAAAGCCCCCCCCCACACCTCCTCTGTGAATCAGGGGGGGCATCCCTCTGCCCCCACCCAGCGTCGTCTGCAGAGGGGGGCCGATTCGAGACCTGATCCCTCCCACTGCACCCCCTCTCATCGGGGCCCTGTGAGACAGAGAGAGAGGAGAGGAGAGACGGGGGAGAGCCCCCTCTGGGTCCCTCCTCTCCTCTCTCCAACTCTCTCTCTCCCCCCTCTCTCCTCTCCCTCTACTCTTTCTCCTTCGAGAGGGAGGAGAGGAGAGAGAGAGAGGAGAGAGGGAGAGGAGAGAGAGAAGAGGGAGGAGAGGGGAAGAGGGAGAGAGAGAGGGGGGAGGGGGGCAGTGGAGAGGAGGAGGGGAAAGAGGGAGTGGAGAGGAGAGGGGAAGAGGAGAGGAGGGAGGGGGGAGGATAGAGAGAGAGGAGAGGAGAGAGAGAGGAGAGGGGAAGAGGGGAGAGAGGGAGAGGGGAGGGGATAGGGCTTCTCTCAGAGAGAGGGAGCAGGAGGAGAGAGGAGAGGAGGGAAGGGATTGGGTGAGAGATAGGAGAAGGCGTCCCCCCCCCTCCTAGGGTTCTCTCGTCTCCTCTCCTCTCCCCTTTTCCCCCTCCTTCCTCCTCTCCTATCTCCTCCTCTCCCCCCTTCTATCTCCTTAAGAGGGGGGGGAGAGGGGGGGAGGAGGGAGAGAGGAGAGAGAGAAGAGGGAGAGAGAGGAGAGGAGAGAGAGGAGGATAGAGAGAGAGAGGAGAGGGGAAAGGGGAGAGAGGGGGGAGGATAGAGAGAGGAGAGAGAAAAGGGAGAGAGGGGAGAGAGAGAGAGGAGAGAGAGAGGAGAGAGGAGCCCCCCAATCTCCCATTAAAAAATTCCCCTCCGCCTATCTCTCCCGTTCTCCCTCTCCCCCCCTTCTGGAGGCCGACTCTATGCCCGAGACCCCCTGGCGCTTCTCAGGGATAGGTAGGCGAAGGGAGAAGTACCCTTTGAGATAGGGGAGAGAGGGGGGAGGAGAGAGAGTGAGAGAGAAAGAGTTGGGAGAGAGAATGAGAGGGGAGGAAGGGGAGAGCCGAGAGAGAAAGAGGGGAGGAGAGAGAGAGCCGTTCAGAAAGCAGAGGAGAGAGAGGAGAGAGAGAGAGCTGGTTTCTATCGGTTCACAAAACAAAAAAAAACATCTTCTACAGATTATGCAAAACGAAAATAGGGCTTGGCTCCCCGCGCCAAAATTTAACTCTTTTCTCTTAAGGAGAGAGAGAGGGGGGGAGAGGGGAGAGGGGAGAGGAAAGAGAAAATATAGGCCCTTTGTGGCGGATCCTAGGGAGTGACCCCGCGCCGATCGTTGGTGGGGGAGTTCTGCCCGGGGGGGGGGGGCGGGACCGGAGGGGAGTTTCAGACGAGGAGAGGGGAGCGAAGAGCTGAGCGAGCTAGTAACTCGAGAACGCCCGGAGGGAGAGAGGGGAGAGGAGGAGAGGGGAAGGGAGGATGCCGTCCGCGGAGCCGGAGGGCTCGTCCTCCCGGGGAGAGGAGCCGAATCCGGGGGGAGGATCAGTCCAGAGAGAGCCCGCCAGACACTGGGGAGGAAAGAGAGAGGAGGGGCGGCGGGAGAGAGGACAAAACAGAGGCGAGCGGCGAATAAAAAAACGCGTTTCACCCCCCCCCCGCTCTGCCTGCCGCTGCAACGTCTCGCCTCGTTATCGAAGCCTTTACGTAAATTTATTTTTGCGCAAATGGGGGGGGGGCGAAGAGAGGACGGCGAAACGTCTCGTTATCGCCCCGCCGAGCTCTCGCTCCCCGCGCCCCTTAGCCCCCCCAGAGAGAGGGAGAGGGGAAAGGGGAGAGAGATAGCTGTGACCCCCGACGGTGGAGGGCGTTATCGCCTGTTACCCTGCCCGTCTCGTTATCCGTTTTCTCCTTATCTTTACGTATTATTTTTGCGAAATCCACCACCCCCCCCCCCACCCCCCCCCCCCCCCCCCCCCCACCCCCCACCCCCCCCCCACCCCCCCCACCCCCCCCCCCACACCCCCCCACCCCCACCCCACCACCCCCCCCCCACCCCACAACCCCCCCCCCACCCCCCCACCCCCCCCACCCCGCCCCCACGGCTACTCTCGTTCAAATCTTTACGTAAATTATTTTATTTGCGCAAAGTTCCCCCCCCCCCCCCGCTCTCCCTGCCGCTGGGAGAGGATAGAGAGAGGAGAGCGTTTCACCCCCCCCCGGAGCTGCAGAGGAAAGGGGAGAGAGGGGGGATAATAAACGAGAGAGGCCGCTGGGGCAATAGGGTTAGAAATGCATTTAATAAAAAAACGCGTTTCACCCCCCCCCCCCCCCGCCCTCCCTGGGGGGAGAGGAGAGAGGGGGGGAGGGATGCAAACCCAAAAAGAAATGAGCTTCTCAGACCAGCGGCAACAAACGAGGTCAACTAAAGAAGCCGCTGCCTGCCTGTGTGTCGATTAAAATCGGCTTGAAACGACAGCATCTGAAGCCTCACAGCCGCGATTATTAACATTACATATCGATAATGCCGTTCAAATATCGATTCCCGGCTCCTCTGATCGGACGCTGGTTTCTATCGGTTCACAAAACAAAAAAAACATCTTCTACAGATTATGCAAAACGATAGAAATGCATTTAACAGAGAACGCGTTTCACCCCCCCGCTCTGCCTGCAACCACATTAACGTCTTGTTACAATCTTTCCTAAGTAATTTTTGAGCGCAATCACAAAACAAACAAACAAACAAACAAACACACGCGTTTCACCCCCCCCCGCTCTCCCTGCCGCTGCAGAGCAATAGCGTTAGAAATGCATTTAATAAAAAACGCGTTTCACCCCCCCCCCG
>NW_024472686.1:0-7500 GCF_017654505.1 Polyodon spathula | reverse complement strand
CTCTCTCTCTCCTCAGCCCCCTGTACCCCCCCTCTCTCTCCTCTCTAGATCTCCCCCGCCTCTCTCTCCTCAGAGCTGGCCAGTCCGTTGTCGCTCGACGGGTTCCTCTCCTGTGGTTCGGGGGATGCATCTCTGGAATGGCCGTCTCTGTCGCGGGACGATTTCTCCCGCGAGGATCTGAACAGGACGCAGGGAAGGAGAGAGAAAAAGCAGAAAGAGGTTTAAAAACGCCCCCTTCAATCCATCCATCCACCCCCCTTCCTCCTCTTCTCTGGAGCTGTGGTGATGACCCCCCTCCCCTCCCTCTCCTCTCCTCCCTCTCTCTCTCTGGAGCTGTGGTGGTGACTCCCCCCTCTCTCTCCTCACCTCTTTTTCCTCTCTTTCCTCTCCTCCCTCTCTCTGGAGCTGTGGTGGTGACTCCTGCTCCTGCTGTTGGATCTGTTCCGGTGTCTGTGTCTCCTCTCCCCCCCTCCTCCTCCTCCTCTCTCCCGCTCTCCTCCCCTGCCTCCTCCTCTCTCCCGCTCTCCTCCTCTCTCTCGCTCTCTGTCTCGTTCCCTCTCTCTCGGGGGTGGGGAGGGTCTTCTCTTGCGAGAGGAGGATGCGGAGCTGCAGCGATGGCTCTGTCCATCCCGAGAACCAGACCTGGGGAGAGAAGACCTTGTTTACACTCCAGTTTGTGTGTGAGAGTCAAACAGCCAGCCAGACACAGAGATAGATACAGACAGACCTCGTTTACACTCCAGTTTGTGTGTGTGTCAGCCAGTCAGTCACACAAGGAAATCTAAACGCAGAGAGAGACTGACAGCTAGAGAGAGCAGACTGATATAGACAATAAGCTAGACAGACACAGACATGGAGAATACCTTGTTTACTCTACAGTTTGTGTGAAGTCAAACAGAAAGACACCCACGCAAGAAAACAGAGAGAGCGATAGATAGACAACGACAGATAGACAGGGGGGTTATACCTGGATTACAGTCCAGTTTGTGTGTGTCAGACACACAGAGCTCAGGAGAGGGGAGTGTAGATTGATTTACAGAAAGTCCACACACACACACACACACACACACACACACACACACACACACACACACACACACACACACACACACACACACACACACACACATGTTCGACAGGGTTCTTTTGGTCTCCAAGACCAAACCAGAGGAACAGGACAGTCTCACCTCTTGTTTTCTCTGCTACGAGATCTTGTCCTAAAAAAAAAATAAAAATAATAATAATAATATATAATAAATAATAACAATAGATGATTAATCCAAACCCGTCATTCACTTTTCATAACTCGTTAACAGCAGCAGCTCAGAACTAACAAACCCTGAAAGAAATTAACTTTCTACACAAACGTTTCCACTAGAAGAGTCTCTCAGTGTCTTCAGTGTGAATTCAATGGCAAACGTTTCCACTAGAAGAGTCTCTCAGTGTCTTCAGTGTGAATTCAATAGCAAACGTTTCCACTAGAAGAGTCTCTCAGTGTCTTCAGTGTGAATTCAATGGCAAACGTTTCCACTAGAAGAGTCTCTCAGTGTCTTCAGTGTGAATTCAATGGCAAACGTTTCCACTAGAAGAGTCTCTCAGTGTCTTCAGTGTGAATTCAATGGCAAACGTTTCCACTAGAAGTCTCTCTCAGTGTCTTCAGTGTGAATTCAATGGCAAACGTTTCCACTAGAAGTGTCTCTCAGTGTCTTCAGTGTGAATTGCATGGCTGTGTTTTTACCTCTTCCTCTCTCGGTCCCTCTCTCTGTCCCTCTCCTCCTTCTCGCCCTTGTCTCGCTCCTCTCTTTCTTCTCTGCGTTTCACCCTCTCCAGGCTGCGCTGCTGCTGTTTCGCTGCAACTGCTTTCTAAAAAATAGAGGAGAGAGAGAGAGAGAGGAGGAGAGACAGAGAGACATTTTCATTATTGTGAATGAAGTATTACTTGGTACCATCTCTGTGTGTGAGTCTATCTCTCTGTATATGTGTGTGTGGGGTCTCTGGTTTGTATCTTAGAGCTTCTCCAGTTTCTCCCGGTGTGTGTGTGTGTGTGTGTGTGTGTGTGTGTGTGTGGGGTCTCTGGTTTGTATCTTGAGCTTCTCCAGTTTCTCCCGGATCTCGATGCAGTGTGTGTGTGTGTGTGTGTGTGTGTGTGTGTGTGTGTGTGTGTGTGTGTGTGTGTGTGTGTGTGTGTGTGTGTGTGGAGGGGAGGGGTCTCTGGTTCGTACCTTGAGCTTCTCCAGTTTCTCCCGGATCTCGATGAAGCCCAGGTGCAGTTTGCCTCCGAAGTGGTCCGCGAGCCGGCGGTCGTTGTCATGGAGACCCAGGTAGGCGGAGCAAACCTCACACACCCGTAACTTCTGCTGCTGAAAACTGGAGGCTGGCATTGAGTTCCTGTACACATCCTGAGAGAGGAGAGAGAGAGAGAGAGAGAGAGAGAGAGAGAGAGAGAGAGAGAGAGAGAGGAGAGGGGAGAGAGAGAGAGGGGGAGAGAGAGAGAAAGAGAAGACAGGAGAGAGATGGGAAAGGAGAGGGGAGGGGAGAGGAGAAGGAGAGGAAGGAGGAGAGAAGAGGGGGAAAGGAGAGAACAAAATGATGTAAAACAATGATATACTTTGATAACCGTGTGTCTCTCTCTCACTGGCATGACAATAAACATAATTGTGTCGCCAAAGCACATACATGGCATAAACAACTAAACTATATAAAAGACAGAAAAAACAGATTTCAATACTGTGTAGTATTAAACAGTACCCCCCCCCCCCCCCCCCCCCCCCGTGTATTAAACAGTACCGTCCGTCCGTCCGTCCGTCCCGTCCCTGTGTATTAAACAGTACCCCCCCCTCCCCGTGTATTCTCTCACCTCAGCCTCTCTCTTCAAGCCTCTGGTTATCTCCACCTCTCCCAGCAGCCTCTGGGACTCCTCCACGTTCCCCTCGGCTCCCAGCTGCTCCGTCTGCGCCAGCATCTTCCCAATCTCCTCATTGAGCTCGTGAACCCGCTCCGCCTGGGAATCACGGGGGGGGGGGGAGAGAAGAGGGGGGGAGGAGAGAGAGAGAGAGAGAGAGAAGAGAGAGGGGAGACAGAAAGGGAGAGGGGAAGAGACAATGAGAATATTAGTATTGATCTATCTCGCTCTTTGGTTGAAGGAGGTTTGTAGCTGGTTTTATAGTGGAGAGAGCGGCAGTATACTGGTGGGAAAAGTGAGGATATTTAGATAGAGAGATCAGGGCTGGGAATCAGACTCCACTATAAAATGCAATTATTATTATTATACCTTGGCTGCCACTTCTGCATTGATCTCCTCCTGGGTGTCTGCGAGCCTCTTCTTGGCCAACTCTGTGCGGCGATCACAATCAGCAATGAAGGACTGGAGGTGATCTGTAGCCTGAGAGGGGAGAGAGAGGAGAAAGGAGATATTAATTAACATCATCATATCAAAACACCGATTCAAAACGCCCCTCAGAGCCCCACTGGTGAACCAGCGGCAGAACAGGGTAGGGGGGGGGGGGGGGGTGAGTCCTCACTCCCGCACCGTCGAGCTCGCTGAGACTCACGTCCAGTTCGAAGAAGTATTCCTGGTGTTTGGAGGCGATCTCGTAGTCAGCACGGAGAGCCAGGTCATGAATCCTGTTACACTCTCCCAAATCCATCCTCTGAGACACAGAGAGAGAGAGAGAGAAATCAATACACCAATCAATCAATAACACAACCTCCAAGACACAGAGAGAGAGATCAGGGAATCTGACTCCCGCTGCACAGCAGTGTGATCCAGTCCTGCTTTCACTAGGAGTTTAATAATCAGACTCCCGCTGCACAGCGGTGTGATCCAGTCCTGCTTTCACTAGGAGTTTAATAATAAGACACACCTGAGCTTGTTAGCTAGACACACTGGGGGATGATCAAGCTGGTAGCAGTGAAACCTGGACTGGATCACACTGCTGTGCAATAGGAGTCTGATTCCCAGCCCTGATCTCTCTGATAAACATGCATGTTAAACATAAATTGGTCGCCCTGTTATACAAAAATGCAGACAGAGAGTGTTGGTTTGGGGTCAGCCTGCCCCCCCAGTCTCGGGCCGCTACTCACTGTTCCTGAGAGGATGTCGTGAGGGCAGCAGTCCAGCAGGTGAGACTTGCACACTCTGTCATCCATGAACTTGATCCTCTGTCGAGTGCTGTCTCCTGAGAGAGAGACAGGGAGAGAGGGAGGGAGTCAGGGACACAGAGAGAGAGGGAGGGAGTCAGGGACACACAGAGAGAGAGAGGAGAGAGACAGAGACACACTGAGATACACAGAGAGACAGGGACACACAGAGGGAGGGCGAGAGAGAGAGAGATATACAGAGACACACATACAGAAGACAGACAGAGCTTTACTCTGTCAAATGCTGTCCCCTGAGAGAGGAAGAGACAGAGTGTAACTGTATGCGAGTATGTTTGTGTGTTTGCGTCTCACAGAGACATGCTGATACAAACAGAAAAAAGTCACACACACAAAGGGGCACAGATATACACAGACTGTGTAACACACACATAAACACACACACACAGACACATAGACACACACTCGTGTGCGATTCCATACATTTGATGAGGTTTACACGTTTAAACACACACTCTCAATGATTATCGTTTGGGCAACGTTCACCCTCTCAAACCCATTTCTGATATCAAGCGTCCTCTCTGCACAGCACAGCTTTGAAACAGTTTGAGTTATGAAGATATGACGTCTCTACCAGATAATTGTGTGGGGGTTGAATACTTATGCAAAGCAAGATATTTCAGTTTTTTTATTTTTCTTAAAAATATTTCCCAACATAAAACCAATGTCACCTTACAATAATTGATTTTGAGTTCAAGTGTTTTAAAGTAAGATATCGAACAGAACGAAATTTCACTGTAGCATTTGTAATTCAGCAGTATGAGAGAATTGGTCAGGGGTCCGATTACTTTTGTAAGCCACTGTGTGTGTGTGTGTGTGTGTGTGTATATATATATACATACACACACATACATCTATCTATCTATATCTATCTATCTAGCTACACACACAGACAGACAGATAGATAGGAGTGTATATATAGATAGACAGATCGGTGTGTGTATATATGTATACAGATAGATATCTATACACACTATCTATCTATGTACAGACTATCTATCTACACACAGTATCTATCCATCCATCCATCCACACACTATATATCTATCTATCTACACATACACACTATCTATCTATATACACACACACTATCTATCTGCACACTATATCTATCTATCCACACACTATCTATCTATCTATCTATCTATCCACACACTATCTATCTATCTATCCACACACTGTCTATCTATCTATCTATCTATCTATCTATCTATCTATCTATCTATCTATCTATCTATCTATCTATCTATCTATCTATCTATCTATCTATCTATCCACACACTATCTATCTATCTATCTATCTATCTATACACTATCTATCTATCCACACACTGTCTATCTATCTATCTATCCATCTATCCACACACTGTCTATCTATCTATCTATCTATCTATCCACACACTATCTATCTATCCACACACTGTCTATCTATCTATCTATCCACACACTATCTATCTATCTATCTATCCACACACACTATCTATCTATCTATCTATCTATCTATCTATCTATCTATCTATCCACACACTATCTATCTATCTATCTATCCACACACTATCTATCTATCTATCTATCTATCCACACACTGTCTATCTATCTATCTATCTATCTATACACACTCTATCTATCTATCTATCTATCCACACACTATCTATCTATCTATCTATCTATCTATCTATCTATCTATCTATCTACACACACACACACACACACACACACACACACACAGTAAGGACACATTTAGCAAAGGCATATTTACTGTAAAATTACAACATTACTTTGGGCCACTATTGCCCGTGGCTTTAAAGGCACCATTAATTTAATTTTACTTTTTTTTTTTAACCAATAGAGACAACACGCACAACCGAAACTCAAACAGAACTGCTGCAAACTCCTGCTGCTGCTCCCATTGGCCACTCCAACGCGCTCCGCGTCTCCTTATTGGCTTGGGTGACCGTCTATCAAACCAGCTGCAGCCGCCCACCCCACCCACACAACCCCGCCCACCCCACGCGTTCCGGGCTTACCATTGGACGGCCTGTACGCCGGTCACGAAAAGCTGCCTCCCGATTGGCCGCAACAGCTCCCCTTAAAAACTCAACAACAAGACTCCCATCAAAACGAGAGCCGGTTGGGGGGCAAACTCTCCAGAGCCGCCTCCCGCCCCGACACAGACAAAACCCCCGTTTTAACAGCGAGCTCGCCGGCCAGGCGCCGGTTCCAAGCGCCCCCGGGGGACGGCGCCCCGGAGAAACGTTTTTAAAAGATGTTTAAAGTTATAAAAAGCCGCTCACCGTCTCTCGCCGTCCCCATCAGCTGGTCGAGCAGGGATCGCATCTGCGCCTGCGCGGACATCGCCGCGGCCACTCGACACAGAAAATCAAAAAGAAAACAAAAGCAGAGAGAGGTTCTCTTTAACAAAACCAAACCTCTCAATAAAATGATAATTATAACAGTAATAGTGAATAACCGTAATTCTGCTCTTTGTTTTGTTTTCTTGTTAAAAAGGTAAACACATTTCCACAGCCGCCTCGGCCCTCAAACTTTCTCCTGTTTTTTTCTCCGTATCGGTTATTATTTATGTTTGTACATATAAAAAAGAAAAAAAAAAAAATATTTATTTATATATATTTAATAATAAATATAATAATAGGTATTTTTTTTTTTTTTTTTTTTTTTTTTGGTAGCGCGCGGCGGCGGCCTCTCCTCTCCAGCGCGAGGAAGCGTGTGGCTTTCTCGTGACGACACCTGCAGTGGATTGCCTAAGGCGGAGCGCCTGGCCCCCGCCCGAGCTGGCCGTTTGCAAGCTTGCAAACGAGTTGGCGGCAAATTGTTTTTTTATTTTAATTTTATAAATAAAATTATTTAATAAGTTTTCGTCATTTACTTCGGAGCCTAGGAAGGAGGTGGGGGGCTATATTATTACCATATTTCTAGATAGATTATTATTTGATTTGGTAAACCAGGCGGTCCCGCCACTTTTTATTTATTTTTATTATTATTATTTATTTTATTTTTAATTAAAATAAATACGTAATTTATCGAAATGAAAACGGTCTGAGTGCGCTTGACAACGTTGGCTCGTATCGGTCACCCCCGGCCCCCCACCTCCGCTCAGGTGAAATGGACTGGCCCGGGGGAGGCGGGGACTACAAGTGAAAAACTACAAGTCCCAGAGTGCCTCGCTTGCCCACGTGCTGTTTGAGAATTCGAACACAGTGACGCGATGGCAGCCGCATTATCGAGGGCTCTGAAGCTACCTGGTGAGAAGAAGAATAATAATAATAATAATAATAATAATAATAATAATAATAAATAATAGCGTTTTATTATATAGTATCT
>NW_024472685.1:0-2500 GCF_017654505.1 Polyodon spathula | reverse complement strand
GCGAGAGTCCATGTAAACAGTCCAGAACTACCCCTTTATGAAAGCTTGTTCTGTTTGACAATAAAAAATAAAAATAAAAATTCTCTCATTTGAAATAAATAACCCTTCGTAATGGTTCACTGCTTCAGGTTTAGATTCATAACCTGAAGAGAGTTTCCTGCTGTATTGATCAGGGCTGGGTTCTAACGACCTCATTCTCCTCCACAGGCGCTCATGAATCTCCCTACGCTCCCACGATGCCAATGAAGGTGAGTTCTGTTTCTAGACGTTATCTAGAGGATCGCTCGTCCGACTGTGAGGAAACTCGCCCAGGACCTGCTTCTGCTCACAAGCTATTGAGAGGATCAGAACCTGGGGGAGTCTGTCTGTCTGTCTGTCTTATATTTTCACCCGAAACTCGCCCAGGACCTGCTTCAGCTCACAAGCTATTGAGAGGATCAGAACCTGGGGGAGTCTGTCTGTCTGTCTGTCTGTCTTATATTGTCACCCGAAACTCGCCCAGGACCTGCTTCAGCTCACAAGCTATTGAGGGGATCAGAACCTGGGGGAGTCTGTCTGTCTGTCTTATATTGTCACCCGAAACTCGCCCAGGACCTGCTTCAGCTCACAAGCTATTGAGGGGATCAGAACCTGGGGGAGTCTGTCTGTCTGTCTTATATTGTCACCCGAAACTCGCCCAGGACCTGCATCAGCTCACAAGCTATTGAGGGGATCAGAACCTGGGGGAGTCTGTCTGTCTGTCTTATATTGTCACCCGAAACTCGCCCAGGACCTGCTTCAGCTCACAAGCTATTGAGAGGATCAGAACCTGGGGGAGTCTGTCTGTCTGTCTGTCTTATATTGTCACCCGAAACTCGCCCAGGACCTGCTTCAGCTCACAAGCTATTGAGAGGATCAGAACCTGGGGGAGTCTGTCTGTCTGTCTGTCTTATATTTTCACCCGAAACTCGCCCAGGACCTGCTTCAGCTCACAAGCTATTGAGAGGATCAGAACCTGGGGGAGTCTGTCTGTCTGTCTGTCTTATATTTTCACCCGAAACTCGCCCAGGACCTGCTTCAGCTCACAAGCTATTGAGAGGATCAGAACCTGGGGGAGTCTGTCTGTCTGTCTGTCTTATATTTTCACCCGAAACTCGCCCAGGACCTGCTTCAGCTCACAAGCTATTGAGAGTCTGTCTTATATTTTACTCGCCCAGGACCTGCTTTCACAAGCTATTCACCCGAAACTCGCCCAGGACCTGCTTCAGCTCACAAGCTATTGAGAGGATCAGAACCTGGGGGAGTCTGTCTGTCTGTCTGTCTTATATTTTCACCCGAAACTCGCCCAGGACCTGCTTCAGCTCACAAGTTTTAGCTACAGATACAGGATTTAATTTAAGGTTTCTTTTATCTTTTTACCATTTCAGCTGTTTTAATATATAATAAATTGAAGAAACTCTGCAGCGACATCCAACCTTAGTCAGCACCGCCCTCTTGTGGTTAAAACCTGGAACTGACACCTGGTGTTAGGGGTCGGCTGCGAAAATGTGTTTAATTTTTTTTTCTATTTTTTTTTTTTTAGAATTTGAGATCCAAGCCGGACTTCACAATCCCGCGCCCCCAAACCACTGCTTCAAAAGAGCACCCCTACAGCGACTACTATGGGACCCATATCAACAGCCCTGAATAACAACTCACAATACACTGAGATACACTGAGACACACTGAGACACTGAGATACACTGAGACACACTGAGACACACTGAGACACACTGAGATACACTGAGACACACACTGAGATACACACTGAGACACACACTGAGAGACACACTGAGATACACACTGAGACACACTGAGACACACTGAGACACACTGACACACACACACTGAGACACACTGAGACACACACTGAGACACACTGAGACACACTGAGACACACTGAGACACACTGAGACACACTGAGACACACTGAGACACACTGAGACACACTGAGACACACTGAGACACACTGAGACACACACTGAGACACACTGAGATACACACTGAGACACACACTGAGATACACTGAGACACACTGAGACACACTGAGACACACTCTGAGACACACTGAGACACACACTGAGACAATATTTCCACCTCTCACCCCGATTCTAAAATCTCTAACCCCGATTCCCCATCAGATCAATCAATACTTGATTAATTGCAATTAACGAATGTTAACTCCGTACAAACAGAAACAGAAACGCCAACTAAGGTTCAAAAAGACCCGCGTTGAGACCGACAGCCGGAGCACTTCAAACACAGACTGAAGAGGAGGGCTGAGACACACACGCACCGCGGCTACTCACCGCTAGAGGGCAGCACATAGCCTGGCAGCGGCTCGGTGGTATTCCTGAACAGAAGCACAGCGCTCGAACAAGCATGCTTTTAAAAAAAAAAAAAACCAAAAACGCATCCTCAAGCGATCATGTGACCACGTATTAAACATGATCTCAGTACTGCATGGTTATCCCAAACTCTA
>NW_024472684.1:0-459 GCF_017654505.1 Polyodon spathula | reverse complement strand
TTCCAGCGGGCTGTAAACTACACTGTGTTTAAATATGAAGCTTGCATTGAGACCGTGTCTGTGCTGCCCTGTGACTGCTGTGTGAGCCGCCTGGGAGAAAGCAAGCATCTGCCAAATACACAACAAGAATGTGAGCCAGCATGCAAATGTATATAATGTATCTATATATATATAGGACTGTAGTTCTGATGACTGTGTGTTAATTAGTAACCCGTTTCAGTTGCTTAGTTACTGGTTATTATTAGCGTTTGTAACCTAGAAATCATATAGGAGCTTCTGGTTCAATTATTCAAAGCTGACCAGTATATATACCTCGGCGTTGTGTTTATTTTAATATTTTGTTTTACTGTAAAACTAATTTATTAAAAAAAAAAAAAAAAACCAAAACATTTTTATTAAACTACGTTGTGTTGTCTATTTCTTGCGTCATGTTCCTCTCTCTCTCGTAAATATATTTCA
>NW_024472683.1:5000-24541 GCF_017654505.1 Polyodon spathula | reverse complement strand
TTCTTGAATAGTCTTTCAAAGCACAGATGGGATACAGCCCTGGACTTACACAGAGCGCTCCAGAGAGGCTTCCAGAGGCTAAGGGGGGGTGAACTGGTGCTGCTGCAGAGTCTCTTCCAAAAGGACCTCGTTTGTTTCGTTCGCCCAAATATCGCTTGTTTTTGAAGAAATTTCCTTTCAGTTTCGTCTTTCACGCAGTTCGCTTCATCTGCACGGAAGAGACGCGCTTGTGGGGAAGTTGGTGAGTCGATCTTATACTTTGCATTGTTGAGGACAGTGGTTTATAAAACTATATCCACAATAACAATACAATAAATACATAGTAATAATAATAATAATAATAATAATAATAATATATTCGTGCGTTGTACAAGCGCTATCCAAACCAGTTCAGAGCCATTTCAATAATCTTCTTCGTGTATATTGAAAAGCAGCGAGGCAGAGATGTATTAGTGATTGATCCTAACCGGGCTGTGTTCACATGCCCGCACCTTTCTTTTCGTTTTGTTTTTGTTAATTTTTGAGGGGTTTTTTTTGCATTAGGAGCTGCGGTACTCTGTCGTCCGTTTCCAGTTTTGGGCCGCGCCTCTCTGTTCCTCTTTCAATAATCAATGCGATGCTTTTCAGATGCAATGCTGCGGCCCGGGTAGTTATTTACTGTTGCAAAGTCTGTTTAAAAACACGGAACATTTCGTTTCTGAACACGTTAACAATAGAGACACACGACACAAAGAGAAATCACATGTAAATTAACCAATGTGAAATATTACTGATACTTTTGCTAAGCCCTTCTGATGATTTTACCCTAAACTTGTCTAAGGTAAATAAGCACGGTTGTTACAGTCGACTTTTTTTTCAGTAACTCTGTGTTGCTTTGACTGTGAGTTCAAGAGCTGCTCTGCCGTAGTTATTCTATTGTGAATCGGGACAGCCCTGGCTATAGGACTACAGCTCCCAGCACGCCTCTGCACCCGCAGCCACGGTGAGGCATGCTGGGAGCTGTAGTTCTTTAACTGCAATGCGCTGGGCTGGGCTGTATTGCATTGTTTTGCTCAGACTGTGAATTCAGGAGCCGCTCTTCGGGTCTAGTCCCTGCTGTAGGCGCGTGTAACACAGGCTGGGTCCGTGACGTGTCTTTATATTACTAAGAGCCGCCATCATTGTAGTCCAGAGCTCGGTCTGGACAGCAGAACTACAGGAAACCTGATCCCAAGTGAGAGATCACTAGGTGGCGCTGGCTCTTGCTAATATAAAGATGGGCTGATCTAGCCTGTGTGACGCATATCTATGGCTCTTAATTAAACCCAGTGACTGTGACAAGAAGTGGTGCTCGGAATGACTCCAGACTGCATGAAAAGATAAGGGGGCCGGTCTAAAGAAAGAAAGAGATTTGAAGCTCTATGTACTGATCAATAACTGACCCGTTTCAACTGTGTTGCAGAAGAGACACAGCCAAGTGAGGGATGAGTGATTCAGACATGGACCCGACTCCAGGGAGAAGAAGCAGTATAGATCTACCACCCAATATGCCTGAAGAGCAGGACAGGTAATCTCAGGTCTTGTTTCTTCACTGCAGTGCAGGTTCAGCACCTCAGTGACACTCCCAGGACAGCATCACTGGCAAGGCTGTTATTTACCTGGAAAAGAGACTCGGACACAGAAGCTGCAGCGAAGCACCTGTGATTCACTCTATATTTACACCTGCGATCACTCTATTTACACACCTGTGATTCACTCTGTTTATACACCTGCGATCACTCTGTTTACACACCTGTGATTCACTCTGTTTACACACCTGCGATCACTCTGTTTACACACCTGTGATTCACTCTATTTATTTACAGTAATGTTGCAGTATTAAAAATCATTCTAACGGATAAACCGGTCTTTGCAGGGAGGAAATCCTCAGAGCATTCCAGATGACTAAGGAGTTTGTGCGGCTGTTCAAAGAAGAGAAGCCGCTGATCGATGGTCACCTCCGAGAACTCAAGAGAATTGTTGACAGACTGGACAAGGTCAACAAGCAGGCTACCATTGCTAAGACTGTAGGGAGCTCTCTTTGTGCGATAGGGGGCGCTATGGCCTTTGCAGGGCTGGTTCTGGCTCCTGTTACACTGGGAGCTGCCACTACAGGGGTTTATACTGCCTTGACTGGAGGAGCCACCCATCTCGCCACGGAAATAGTAAAGGCTTCAAGTGTTAGAGATTATAACAGGAGAGTACAGGAGGAATTTGAGATCCTTCAGTCTAAAATGAGCACACTTTGTGATTCATACAATGCTGCTTGTGGAGCAGCTTCTGAAATAGATGACGATCACACTGGGGCCGTTTTAAAAAGCGCTTGTTCAACGAGAGTTTGTCTTGGTGCTGCAGACCTACTTACAGATGCTGCTGCTTCTGCTTCATTGCTCTCCAAAGTGCGCACACGATTCGGTGTTCTCGACGGAGCCTTTCTGGTCTGGAATGTCTTTGACGTTGTGTCGAGTTTCACTCGCATTCAGAAGGGGTGTAAAAGCGTACGGGCGGGAGAGATTCGCACGCTGGTGGAAAGTGTAGAGTCCGATGTAGCAGCACTGGAAGGAGTCTCTTCGCAGTTGGACACGGTTCTTAAGGAGCAGTGAAGCGTCAGTCAGGGCTGTTGGGATCTCATGCACTGGAAAGAGATTTCACTGGAATAATGTGCTGATGCACCAGCACTGGAACGTGGCTTTGAAGCAGAAATCCCTTTTGAGCGCCTGAACCCAGATCTCTTGTCTTCCCCGTTCTGAATGACAGGATTGTGACTGAGGAAATCCTGCCAGTCAATTAGAAACCTGTGGTTTGAATTGAAGGGGGCAGTCCAGAAGCGCAGACCGAAGGATATGAAGGATCTGGAAGGATTCTGCATGGAGGAATGGACTAAGATCCCTTCCAGTGTGTTCTCCAATCTCATGAACATTGACAGAAGAAGTCTCAGTGCCGTTACCCTCGCAAGGGGAGGAGGGTGAGCAAAGCACTGAAAACAAGGGGGCCAAGAATTGTGACACTTCATTTTTTTGGAAATGATTATAATTTGAGAAATATGTAATTTTGGTTGATTCCCTTAAATTATTAACAAAGTACAATGTATTCCACATGGAAAATTGCAATATAGCACATTACTGTGCTGTGCTCAGTACAGCCTGTTTTGCTCATCTTTCTCAAGAGTGCCAATCATTTTGGAGGTGATTATATATATATATATATATATATATATATATATATATATATATATATATATATATATATATATATATATATATGAAAGAAAATGTTTTTAAAAAATGTACACAAGGTTTAAAAGATTTTTTAAAGATCTTATTTTCAGGACTTTTTGGGCAAAAGCCCTCCTTCAGCTGTTTAAAAAGTAAACACACTGGAGTAAACTTGTTTTTATTCACGATTCAGAATTATACAAACATTCTGCGGATGATGTCATGATTATTAGGTGTTTATAGGCTTTCTGCTGCCAGGGTAACCGCACATCTGTTCTATTCCGTTGTGTGGTGTTGGCATGGCCAGCCTGGAGTTGTGATGTGGGCCTCTTTCTCCCTCCACTCTAGGTGTTATGCTGGATTGTACGATATTATTTGTGTGCTGTGTTGCAGAATTTATTTTCTACGCATGTTTTCATTCACTACAATCTACTTTTGGTGGGAATAAAATAAAAATAAAAAGTATAAATATACACATCAATACATGTGGAGTGTGAAGCATGTGGTCTAGTGGTTAAAGAAACAGGCTTGTAACCAGCAAAACCCGGGTTCAAATCCCAGCTCCGCCGCTGTCTCCCTGTGTGTGACCCCGAGTCTCTGAACCTCCTTGCGCTGCGTCTTTGGGGTGAGACGTTTTTGTAAGTGACTCTGCATAGTTCACACACCCTAATCTGGGATCTTGTAAAGCGCTTTGTGATGGTGGTCCGCTACGAAAGGCACTATACAAAAACAAAGCTTATTGTTATATAGTTGAAAATAATGAATTAATATCAGCAGTCAGAGAGCAGTATTTTCACACGCTTGCCCTATGATGTCGTTTTGCTCTGAAGCTGCATTAATACGACCCTTCAAACCTTACCCACATTACAACAAGAACGACAGCAGAGCCGCGAAGACAGGAAACGTACTTTCACACATAAACGCAAGAGTTTACAAATCAAACTGAACCCGTCGAATAAAACACACCGTACCCGGAATGCGTTTAAAAAAAACCAGCGACAATGTCATTTTCCCGGTTCGGTTTGAGAGGGAGCTTATCCTGAAGAGGCGTTCGTGTCCCCGGGGCGACTTCGCAGCAAGAAGCGGGGCTGTGGGACTGACGCCATTGCGGCTCCACACGGGACTCCGGCGCCCCTTTAAACAGATCAGC
The DNA here is from genome assembly GCF_017654505.1 of Polyodon spathula. Taxonomy (NCBI): domain Eukaryota; kingdom Metazoa; phylum Chordata; class Actinopteri; order Acipenseriformes; family Polyodontidae; genus Polyodon; species Polyodon spathula. The sequence goes on along the minus strand of NW_024472683.1, from coordinate 20,158 downwards.
GCACGGAGCCCACATGGCGGCCGCAGGAGCGCAGTTTCCTCGCTCCTCACCACCGCCGGTATTATGGAGCCGGAGCCACGAAAACGTGTCGTGAGGAGCAGAGAGACGAGCTTCAATTGGGTTTGTTTTATTAAAAAACTATATTATTTGGACATTTAATACTATAACGTTTATGTGGGGACCAAACTACATTAGAGTTTATATAAATAAATAAATTATATATATTTTATATATATATATATATATATATGAAATTACTTTTAATTAACTTTTAACTGCTGGGCGCTCAACAGCTGGGCGACCTTTCAACTCTGCCAGCCCCCCACGGTTCTTTCCATGTATACAGGCCTCATGAGCACAGACCGGCGAGGAGGGACGTGCAGAAACACAATGAGAATTTCAATCTGCTTATTCCCTGCTGTAAACATGTGGGGTCTTTTTAAAATCGAAAAACAAACCTCCTCAGTCTCTCCTCCTCCTCCCTCCTCAGTCTCTCCTCCATCACTGTCTTCAGTTCCTCCACCTCCCTCCTCAGTCTCTCCAGTTCCTCCTCGTCCTCCCTCCTGTCTGTCTCCTCCTCGCCGGTCCCTCTGTTGAGGTGAAACACGCGTGTAAATAATAATCAGAGTATAGAGCTTCAAATGCTGCTTTTCCTCTTTCTCCTTCTCCCTCTCCCTCTCCCTCTCTCTGTGCCATCATTCCCAGCACTTCTTATTAACGCAATTAGTAACGCATTTAATAACAAACAAATCCCAAAAATTAATATATCGATCAATCCATCTATATTTACATAGCGCCTTTCATAGTGGAGCACCATCACAAAGCACTTTACAATGCATAATACATTAAATACAGTGGAAAGAGCAGAATACAGGATAGCAGCAGAATACATGAAATAGTGCATTAAATACAGTGGAAAGAGCAGAATACAGGATAGCAGCAGAATACATGAAATAGTGCATTAAACACAGTGGAAAGAGCAGAATACAGGATAGCAGCAGAATACATGAAATAGTGCATTAAATACAGTGGAAAGAGCAGAATACAGGATAGCAGCAGAATACATGAAATAGTGCATTAAATACAGTGGAAAGAGCAGAATACAGGATAGCAGCAGAATACATGAAATAGTGCATTAAATACAGTGGAAAGAGCAGAATACATGACATATTTGAAGCGAGAGCTGGCGGGAGAGTCACGTCAAGAGCTGGGAGAGAGTGCCAGAGAGTCGGCGCCATGAAGCTGAACGCACGTTGTCTCAGTGGGGCGCTTTTATATATCATAAATTGTGTAAAACAGCGCCTGTATAATTGCAACCCATTTTGCACAGAACGATTAACAGAAGTGACGGCGCTGCTGACCACAGAGCTGCGTGTTTGTAATCGATAAACAGGATCTGCTTCTCCAGTAACTGTAATCGCCTTTGGTGTCTCATTGACCCCGCTGTTAACATAGACTTTGGAAGTAGCTCTTTGATAGAAAACCGTACAGTGTCACTTGAATGAATTACTTGATAACATTAAAACACAAACCAAACCAGGTCTGATCTCCAATAACAAGAACGAAACGCTTCCGATCAACCGAGAGCAGCCGCATGCAAAACAACAAAACATAATGTTTTTTTTATTAAACTTTACCCTTGAAAGCGCTGAGGTCTCTCTCCAGTCTCTTTCTCCTCTGTCGCGGCTCTCTGTTCCAGTTGACTTGGTTTCGTTACAAAGTGTAGTTATAGATTTATGATACATTAGAGAGATAGTCAGTCGCATCAGCCAGTCAGCGTCCAGCGGGCTGTAATCAGACAGTTACTTCTGTGGGTTTTATGACCCCGTGTAAATCTGAGAGAGTCCTGTTTCATTCAAACTGAAATACAGGAGAGTCGAGCCATTCACACGGACGATTGCATAACAGAAAAACTACCACGTTTTATATAGCGCCTTTCACAGTGGACCGCCATCACAAAGCGCTTTGCACAGGCAGGCTGTGAACTGTGCATTATATGCAGAGTCACTTCCAATAGGACATTGATTTAACATCTCACCCGCAGGACGGGGCACAAGGAGGTGAAGCGACTGGCTCAGGGTCCCACACAGCGAGTCAGTCAGTGGCAGAGCTGGGATTTGAACCCATGTCCTCCTGGTTCCAAGCCCTGGATTTTAACCACTGGAAAACACTGCCTCATACACCGTATTATTATTGAAAGAAATAAAAAGAAAATAAATAAATAATTCTCCTGCGTCTCTGTGGCGTCAGAGCGGGTGACGCTGGTTTGGTATTATATATATATATATATATATATATATATATATATATATATATATATATATATATATATATATATATAGCTCTGTTGTGTTGAGTTCTCTATCCTGCAGACCTATATACTACAAACATATAATGTAATTAATACATATACATACAAAATGGTTGTATATCGTGAAATGTCCTTTATTTTATTTAAAAAGAAAAAATCTATTTAAAAAAATAGAGTCGCACTTCTACAAATGACCACCAGGGGTCGCGCTTGTCCACAATCTCTCCCGTTTTCTCTCCTCTCTGATCCCTGATTCTCGCGTCACACCGAGCGGAGCCCTGAGCTCTTGTGTTGTGTTCTCTATCCTACAAACATATAATGCAATTAAAACATATAAAAAGGGCTGTTTTTTTTTTCCTGAAATGTCCTTTATTATTATTATTATTATTTTTTAAATTAATAAAAAAATTAGAGTCGCACTTCTATAAATGACCGCCAGGGGTCGCGCCTGTCCACAATCTCTCCCGTTTTCTCTCCTCTCTGATCCCTGATTCCCTCGGCTTCTGCCTGCCGGAGATTCCCGAAGTCTGGCGGAATTCCCGTCATCAGCCTCGGCGAGGAGTCGGGAGAGAGAGAAAGAAAGGAAGCGAGGGAGGTCCGGGATTGCAAACCAATCCAGCGAGCGCCGTGAAATTAAGGAACCTTTTTATGTTTTGTTTTCTTTTTTGCATTTTCGTGCATCAAAAAAAAAAAAAAAAAAGAAATACTAGATGAGGTCGAGCTGAATATAAAGACGCATTATTTTGGATAATCGCTTGCTTGCTCCAATCGCTAATAATAATAATAATAAAATTATTGCACCAAAAAAGAAATCGGATTACAGCGTTGAATGCAAAACAGGTTTAGAAAAAAAAGGGGGTGTTTATCGCCGGTTATATAAATAATTAGCCATCGACTGAACGGGTTGCAGCCAGCGGTTGGATATACATTGTTTTTTTTTTTTCATTATTTTAAACTCTTCAAGAAAGAGAAGAGGAGGAGGAGAGAGAAGGAACGAGAAGGAACGACTGGCATTCAAATAATAATAATAATAATAATAATAATAATAATAATTAAAACCAGGAGTCGATGCGAATCCAGCAACGAGAATTTCGATTTTGTTTTTTTTATATATATATAAAAAGGATATATTCAATGCAAACCCACCCCACTGCTTCTCTTTTAAATGTAAAAGCAGGGCTGGTTTCTCTCGTTTTTGCTCCGGTTGCATATTTAGCTTCGCACTTTTGAAATCGTTATCATATATAACCGATATATTTATTTTTATTTTATTTATTGCCCTCCACTGGCTTTCCCATGTGTTTTCTGTCCTTCAATTACTGACGCTTTAAGATTGCAGATTGCGTTTTTTTCCCCTGCTGTGTTGTTTTCCAGCTGGTAATAATATAGCATTAAATTCAGATATTTGTTTGTTTGTTTTCCCCCAGCTAGCTGGCTTTGCGTGGTTGTTTACGGCTGGGTTATTTTTCACAAACACGACGTCTTTTGGTTCATTATTATTATTATTATTATTATTATTATTATAAACAGCACCGCTCTCGATTCTGTCCTGCTCATTTATATCCATAAGAATTGAGGATAGTAACGTCATCCTAGATATTCATTTTAAACAAAAAAACATCGAAAAAAACCTCCCAAATAAATACACACTGTTTAATTAATTCATTTTATCTTTAACTGTGGCTGTGTATCTATACACATATATAAATATATATTTTAAAATATTGTTATTGCTATGTCGGCCGAGGTCGTTTCCAACATCATGATGCCGGGAGCTCGGGTAATGCTAGAGCGGGAAAGGGACGCTGATAACCCGGCCCAGGCTCTTGCGCCTTCGCCCGGGAGCGGTTTGAGCTCCACCCGGGGGATCAAGCGAGGAGATCCCGATTCCGAGGCGTCTCTGGCGGCAGGGTCCCTGAACCCAGCCGGGGCGGAGTGCAAGAGGCCTCGCATAGACGGGGGAGTGGCTGCCGGCGATATTTCACTGGTAAGATGATTATTATTATTATTATTATTATTATTATTATTATTATTATTATTATTATTATTATTATATCGTTTTTAAAGGTAAATATCTTAATAATTGATCCTCGGGCTCATCATCTTAAACACGGGTATTTAATTACTGGTGCCTTTTTTTTTATGTAAACAAATATTTTTTCTATCCTGTATAATTTGTGTTGTTGTTTCTGCAAGGTCGCTTATGAAAAAGCTGCAGTGCGTTTTTCAAATACATTAGGACTTTATTATTATTATTATTATTATTATTATTATTGATATAATGCATCGTGACTGTCTCACGCGTGTTTAATATTTTGAGTGGAAACGTGGGGAGGATGTCGATGTGAAAAATAGACAAAAGACAGACATCCGCCGCGATCAAATACAATGGACAGGATGCGAGACTCCAAGCTGTGTTTTATTTGTCCTGCCCGGGATAAACCATTTAAAACATTTTTCAACGTGAGGCTTTCTCGTTTATTTAAATATTATTTTAAAATACATCTGTAATTACGATGTAGGGTTGTTGGTACACCTTGAATTCACCTCTGGCGGTATTTTAATGTCTCTCTCTTTCTCTCTGTCTTTCTAATTCAAACGTTCTTTATGGAGAAGTCTTATCTTTGCTTTCAAAACAAATAAATCAATCTGCTTCCTCTCTGTATAAAACTCTCAGTCTGAACAGAGAAGCTCCACGCTGCTGCTCTCTCACTCGCAGACTGGACACACGTTCCTGACGCCTCTCGCTTTCTCTCCTGATCATAATGAAGGAGTCCTTCAGCGGAGGCTTTTCTCCCAAAGAGACTTCCAGAGACTAGGGGGGGTGAACTCTGCATCACCAACAACTGCTGCTGCTGCAGAGTCTCTTCCAATAGGACCGCGTTTGTTTGACGTCTCGTCCGAAGGACGGAGCACAAGGAGGTGAAGTGACTCGCTCAGGGTCACACACACACAGGGAGTCAGTGGCTGAGCCGGGATTTGAACCTCCTGGTATCTTTTCTCTAACCCGTTGGGACCAGCCAGCCTTGTTTTTCACCCCTAAGAATATTCTCTCCCCCCCTCTCCTGTTTTTAATCCTGGTTTTGGATCATGACGGATAACGAGGGTTTATCCTGGCTGATCTCGTTACCGGACGATCAAGCCTCTCTGCTAAAGCAGGGGATCAGACTGCAATCTGACCCCAAACGCTGGGCCGCTTCGCTAGGGGATTAGCAACACACAGACACACACGGAGACACACACTCACACACCTAGACACGGAGACACACAGACACGGAGACACACAGACACACACACACCAAGACACAGACACAGATACACAGACGCATAGAGACACACACACAGAGACACATATACACACACGCACACACACTCTCTCCCTCTCTCTCTGCCCCTCTTTCTCTCTCTCTCGCACATCTGCTTTCCACATCTGCCTCCCCTCTTTCCTTTGTGTGTTTCAGTTCTCTCTCTCACACATCTGCCTGTCCTCTCTCTGTTATTTTCAGTTTCTCTCTCCCTCCCTCCCTCGCTTTTTTCCTTTATTTTATGATTTTTTCCTTCCAGTAAACGCTCTGCACACAGTGTAATAAAACACGTTCCTCCATCTCTCTGTTTTGAAGCTCTTCTGTCATTGTCAAAAAACTCATTCTCAACATGATTCAGCGCCAGTACTTGAAAATATCAGATTCCGGGGGTACAGTGGGCTGTCTGTCTGTCTCTGTGTCAGGTTTGCATCTCTCTGTTGACCCCCTTCTCATTATTAGGGTGAGTGGAGTCACTAGTGTCCTGATGAGAGTCGCTTGATGTTTGAGGCGCAGGAAGATCACATGATCCTTTGATCTCAGACCCCGGGGACAGTGCTGGTTATACTTGCTATTCCAGTTATAGCAGCGCTCCTTCAGTTTTATATTTCTTTACAATTTGACCACTTTATTTAACTTTTAAATTGCATTCCCTGCCTCCAGATGGCTTCCCATGCACCTGCATGGACCTTTCAGGACTACATTTCCCATCATCCTCCTGCTCGCATATGAAGATGGATTTACCAGTGAGGAGGAGGATGGGAAATGTAGTCCAGAGACACCCACACGGGTACATGTGTTAGCAGAGAGCAGGAGGATGATGGGGAGTGTAGTCCTGAGAGGTCCATGCGATAGCAGTGAGCAGGAGGAGGATGATGGGAAATGTAGTTCTGTGTGTGGGTACACGGGAAGCCATCTTGAGGCAGTGGAATGCAATTTAAAAGTTGTCAGTGTAATATAATAAAAATTCAAACACACACACACCTTGTAAACAGTTGAAACAACGCAAACACAGTCAGATGGGAGGGTCTTCAATGCTGCAAGGTTGTGTTAGTTTCTGCAGTTGGTTGCAGTTACACTGCAGTGACAGAGGGATAGAGCTGCAGTCAAACAACGTCAGCAGCCCTCGCTGTTAATGCCTGTTACTGTGTGTGCGCAAACCAGAGCCGCGAGAATCGCTGCTGCAAACACACAAGCATGCTGGATAACCTTCATTCAGGAGAGAGGGAACCAAAGAAAAATGCAGACCGCTCTCTCCCCCCTCTCTCTCTCTCCTCTCTCTCCCCCCTCACTCTCGCTCTCTCTCTGTCTTTCTCTCTCGTTTCCCGCACATCTGTTTTTCCTCTCTCGTGACTCGCAGGAGAGGAATGCTTGTTACATTAGGGGAGGGGGGAGTGGGGGGTAGGGTTACAGTACTGTGGTCTGGCCCCCCCCGTGGGACCCCACATCTCTCCAAAATCCAGTTTCTTGAAAATCTCTCCTTTCCCACCCCTTCTGTCTCTCCTGTCTCTGCCTCTCTCTCTTTCTCCTCTCTCTCTCTTGTATCAGTTAAAAATCTGGTCGATCTTGTGATCTGAGCGTCTCATCTCAGATGGAGGAGACCACACACGCGCGCACACACAGACGCACACACACACACACCCGCACACTCGTTAAAGCAGTTTTGTGTTGGCAGTCTGTGGCTCCCAGATCAGTCAGTAATGGAAACACAATGGATTGCACAGCCAGGCTATCGAAATAATAACGAAGCGAGAGAGAGAGAGAGGGGGATTGAAATAACCAGCCAGCTCCTCCCTCTCTCTCTCACACTCTCGCTCTCTCCAGCTCTAATGCAAATAGTCTTTGATCCAGTCCTGGTTTCACCAGGAGTTTAACAATAAGATACACCTGAGCTTGTTCCCTAGACACACTGGGGGCTGATCAAGCTGGTAGCAGTGAAACCTGGACTGGATCACGCTGCTGTGCAATAGGAGTCTGATTCCCAGCCTGCGGGAGTGTGTGTCTGGTCTTGTTGAATTCCCTCTCCAGTTCTGTGAAGGGATTCATTGAGAGAGTGAAGAGGCAGACAGACGGTCTGTCTCCGTCTCTCTCTGTCTCAGGAGTTCTGGAGAGCTTCTGTTCATCAGTTCAAGAGTGTCTGTCTGTTCATCTCTCTGTGTTGAAGCGCTTCTCTCATTGTCATGAAACTCGCTCTCAACATTATTCAGCTCCAGTTCTTGAAGATCAGATTCTGGGGGTCTGTCTGTCTGTCTGCACTTCCGTCCATCTGTCTGCGTGTCACATGATTGCATCTCTCTGTGTTGAAGCTCTTCTCTCGTTCTCATGAAACTGATTCTGATCCCGCGCTGCTCTGCTGATCTGCGTCTCGCTCCTCTCTATATCTATCTATCTATCTCGATCTATCTATTTATCTCTATCTGTCTATCTATATATAATCTATATATATATCTGAATCCACACACCTATCTATCTCTATCTATCTAATATATATCTATCTGTATCCACACACGTTATTTATCTATCTATTAGTATCTAACTGACTCCGTGACGGCTCTGAGACGGAGCCCGCGTCTCACCTCAGCTAAGGAGGAGCTTGAGCCAAAATGGCCGCCCAGGGGAGGCAGTTTCCATGACCCTTGTATAAATATACAGACTTGGATAAACATTAAACACACTGTATTTAACTGGGGAAAGGGCAGTTCTGAAATTCTCAGTATATCGCTGCGTTTCTTTTTGTTGGCTCGGCGTTTTTTTTAACCGTTTCCAGATGCTGACAGGAAGTTTGAACACAAAGAAACGCTTGTGTGTGTGTGGGGGGGGGGGCGCAGAGGGAGGATGAGAGAGGGGAGAGAAGGAGGGATGAAGGAGGAGAAATCTTTTTTTGGAGAGAGCGAGAGAGAGAATGAAGAATCAGTCGTGTGTTGGGTCTAGTATTGAAGAGCGGAGATCTTTGAACACCTCCGCTCTCAAACTGGGAGTTTCATCTGGGAGTTGGTTTTGATTTTATTTTTTATTTTTCTGCGTTGACTTTTTGGCAATGATGTTGCTTGCATTTTTCTAAAAGACTGTTTTGAATTTGAGAGACTCTAACTGAACTAAACCCCCCCTCTCTCTCTCTCCGGGAGTTTGCAAGCACATCACAAGGGTGAACAGATTGAATTACAAAATTACAACCAGAGAGAGAGAGGGCTGGATGGATTGAGAGAACAGAGAGATTGAGAGCTTATTATAAATTCAGCCACAATCTGATAGATTAAATACAGCTCTCCTCTCTCATCTTTCTTCCTCTCTTCTGTCTCCTGTCCTCTGCCCTCCTCTCTCTTGTCCTCTGCCCTCCTCTCTCTTGTCCTCTGTCCTCTCCTGTCTCCTCTCCTGTCTCCTCTCCTGTCTCCTCTCCTGTCTCCTCTCCTGTCTCCTCTCCTGTCTTCTCTCCTGTCTTCTCTCCTGTCTTCTCTCTCCTGTCCTCTCGCTTCTCTCTTCTCTCTCCTCTCCTGTCCTCTCGCTTCTCTCTTCTCTGTCCTCTCTCTGTCCTGTCCTCTCTTCTCTCTGTGTCTCTCCTTGCCTGGAGGAATGTTGTGACCTCATTCCTTCTTCCTTCCTGGAATTCTCTCACCCGTGACTGCGTCTCCAAGGCAACTCTGCCCTGTTTCTGTGCTCTGATTGGCTGAGCCCTGGATGATGCCGAGTTCGGGGGGGGGGGGGGGGGGCGGTCTGAAATAGAAATGCCCCCCCCCCCCCCCCCCCCCCCTGCCGAGGGGTCAGAGAAAGAGAGAGGGGAGGGGTCTGAAACTTGATCAGGACCTGCTTCAGCTCACAAGTTATTGAGAGGAGCAGAACTTGGGGGTGTGTGGAGTCTGTCTGTCTGAAGAAGGCTCTGTGTCTCTGTCTGTCTGTCTGTCTGAAGAAGGCGTCTGTCTGTCTGTCTCAGTTCTCTCTCGCTCTCTCTGACAGTAAATGGAAGCACTAAATGTCTGCTTGCCTACAGTTAACTTGTGTGTGTGTGTGTCTTTGATCTGTGTGTTTGTGTGTCCGATCTGCGTGTGTGTTTGTGACTCCTTTTATAATCCTGTTTTTTTTAGAATTTAAACTTTTTTTTTTTTTTTTTTTTTTTGGATCGCTCTAATATTCTGTTTTGGATTTCCTTCTGCCTCACTCCTTTAGTTTCAGTGCACTGTTCCAGAACACATCTCTCTTCTCTCTCCTCTCCTCTAACCTCTCTCTCTCTCTCTCCTCTCTCTCTCTGTTTGCTCACCTCGTCTCCTCCCCCCTCTTCTTCTTTCAGAGTGACCCTTTGACCTCCGGTTACCACGGATACCAGCCCATGCACAGCCAGGTAAGGCTTTGCCCTCTCTGGTTGACGTGTGCGTGTGTGTGTGTGTGTGTGTGTGTGTGTGTGTGTGTGTGTGTTGAGTTCTGGCCCCGTGTCTGAAGTGACGTTGCCTCGACATTGAGTTTGCATTGATCGGTGTTGCAAATACAGACCTGGATTTACCGAGGGGATGCAGCGGTGTAGAGATAGAGGGCGCTAGTGGGTTAATGTTAATGCAATGGACTGATCTGGGACTTTCCTCCTGGAGACCAGGGTTCCAGTCTGGGGGGGGGGGGGGGGGGGGGGGACAAAAAAAAAAAGGTTTCTTTTGTTGTTTGTGAAGTGATGTTGCCGTGATTCAGCCTCTCCTGCAGAGGGCAGTGTGGAGCAAGGAATGTGTTTTTTTTTTGTTTGTTTTATTTTAAACTGATAGGTTGAGCTAGGGCACCCCAGCCACACCTTTCTCAATAATTCAACACATGCGAGGAGAGAGAGAGAGGGAGAGACCAGAAGAGAGAGAATAGAGACCAGAGGAGAGGAGGAGAGACCAGAGGAGAGGAGAGAGGGGGAGAGACCAGAGGAGAGGGGAGAGAGAGAGACACCAGAGGAGGGGAGGGAAGGGAAGGGAAGGGAGGGGAGGGAGGGGGGGGGGGAGAAGAGGAGAGGAGAGGAGAGGGAGAGAGACCAGAGGAGAGAGTCGAGAGAGAGATGAGGGAGAGGAGAGAGATGAGAGACTATGGAGAGGAGAGAGAGACATACACACACACACCAGGAAGAGGAGAAGAGAGACACACACACACACAAGGAAGAGGAGACGAGAGAGACACAAACAAGGGAGAGGAGACGAGAGAGACAGACACACACACACAAGGGAGAGGAGACGAGAGAGAAAAGCTGGATGGAGGGACCAGAGACACAGACAGACATTTAACTAACAGCCCGTTCCACATTATTCCTCCCAGATCTACCCCTCTTGTGAAAAGAACAATAAAAGTCCAATCATGACACAGTCCTCTGCTGTGGAACTCTGGGTAATGTAGTTCCCCTCTTGCCATGTTGTGGTCCTTTATCGTGGAACTCCTGAGAACTATGTGGGCGCCCGTGCTGTAGAACTCTGGGTAATGTAGTGCTGGGGTGCCCGGTGGAACCCTGGGTAATGTAGTTCCTCGGCTGTGTTGCAGTCCTTTCTGTCTTGGAATCCTGAGAGCTCTGTGGAGTCTTGTGCAGTGGAACTCTGGGTAATGTAGTGCTGGGGTGCCCGGTGGAACCCTGGGTAATGTAGTTCCTCGGCTGTGTTGCAGTCCTTTCTGTCTTGGAATCCTGAGAGCTCTGTGGAGTCTTGTGCAGTGGAACTCTGGGTAATGTAGTGCTGGGGTGCCCGGTGGAACCCTGGGTAATGTAGTTCCTCGGCTGTGTTGCAGTCCTTTCTGTCTTGGAATCCTGAGAGCTCTGTGGAGTCTTGTGCAGTGGAACTCTGGGTAATGTAGTGCTGGGGTGCCCGGTGGAACCCTGGGTAATGTAGTTCCTCGGCTGTGTTGCAGTCCTTTCTGTCTTGGAATCCTGAGAGCTCTGTGGAGTCTTGTGCAGTGGAACTCTGGGTAATGTAGTGCAGGGGTGCCCGGTGGAACCCTGGGCAGTGTAGTTCTCCCTTCAGCATTGTCCCTGTGTGTTAATCATACAGATTAGCTGGCTTGTTTTGCAGTGGTATTTAGATTTAACAGGATGGGTTTAATAATCCAGAGATAATCCCCTCTGATCTCTTCTCATCCCTTCATCCTATCATTGTTGTAAATCTCTCTCTGTCTGTCTCTCATATGACACTAAACTCTGTTCAGAATGCAGTAAACTAACACAGACACCAAGAAGAAGGGATTCTATATTATACTGCAGCGTCAAACTGAACAGCATTGTGGGGCTCTGTCTGTCTGTCTGTCTGTCTGTCTGCAGCTTCAGTGACACTAAACTCTGTTCAGAATGCAGTAAACTAACACAGACACCAAGAAGAAGGGATTCTATATTATATTGCAGCGTCAAACTGAACAGGATTGCGTGTGACTCTGAGTCGGCTGTTCTTATCACAGTTGTTTGGAGGGAGGGGGGAGGGGGGGTGTGAAGGTTATAGTGTTTACCCCCCCCCCCCCAATCTAAATTACCAGATGCTGTGAAATTCAGTGAATAGTGAAGCGAATGAAAAACACAAGCATCAGTGATTATAATAATCAAGGAATATAGCATTAGAAATAATAATAATAACATAGTAAATAGTATACACACACACACATACATACAAATAAATATATATAAAAATCATATTTAACATTATGAAATATGTAATTCAAGTAAAGAATCAGGCTCTTCTATCTATAATTAAAATAATAATAAATATATTTCTTAGCAGACACTCCTTGTCCAGGGCAACTTAACATTATTACAAACTCTCCCTGTGCTCAGTGTGAAGTGTCCTGAAGAGTTTGAGTTTTCTCAAGCTGCCAGCCTGCCTGTCTGTCTGGCTCTCTCTCTCTCTGCTGTGTCGCAGGCAGCTGTCCTCCGATCCACACACCGGACTCCTCTCTCAGCACTCGCAGGGTTAATCCCGAGCCTCACACACAGGCACAGCTGAGGGGGGGGGGTCGGTTTGGGATACGAGGTCACACCGCTGCTCCCTGCAGGCTACTGGACTGATGTGCAGCTGCAGAACTCAGTCTCTAGTGGAAACTTGCCATTGAACACACTGAAGACCCTGAGAGAGACTCTTCTAGTGGAAACGTTTGCCATTGAATTCACACTGAAGACACTGAGAGAGACTTCTAGTGGAAACGTTTGCCATTGAATTCACACTGAAGACACTGAGAGAGACTTCTAGTGGAAACGTTTGCCATTGAATTCACACTGAAGACACTGAGAGAGACTTCTAGTGGAAACGTTTGCCATTGAATTCACACTGAAGACACTGAGAGAGACTTCTAGTGGAAACGTTTGCCATTGAATTCACACTGAAGACACAGAGAGAGACTTCTAGTGGAAACGTTTGCCATTGAATTGACACTGAAGACGCTGAGAGAGACTTCTAGTGGAAACGTTTGCCATTGAATTCACACTGAAGACACTGAGAGAGACTTCTAGTGGAAACGTTTGCCATTGAATTCACACTGAAGACACAGAGAGAGACTTCTAGTGGAAACGTTTGCCATTGAATTCACACTGAAGACACTGAGAGAGACTTCTAGTGGAAACGTTTGCCATTGAATTCACACTGAAGACACAGAGAGAGACTTCTAGTGGAAACGTTTTCTTTTCAAACAGACAAACGCACACATTTGATTACAGTGGAATTTGCATTGTGTAGATTTTCATTTAACAATAAACGACACACAGACACACACTGAGACACGCACGCACACACAGACGCGCACACGCACGTGTCAGATTTGAAGTCTTTGGGAGGGACTCTTTTTAAAACGACACAATCGTAGGGATTTCAGTAAAAAGCCCTGCTGTGCTGCCTGAAGCACATTGCTTTAAAAACATTGAGGGAGGGGTGAAGAAAGCAGCTCAGATTGGAGAGGACAGCTGTGTGTGTGCCTGTCTGTCTGCTCCCGACAGCTGTGAGGAGAGAGAGAGAGAGAGACCGATTTGAACTCCTGTCGCCACACTATTCCTCTCTGCTGTCTTTACCTCTGGAAGTGTGGGGGTTTTATTAAAAAAAAAAAAGAAACCGCAAGACTTATTTTTTTATACTGGAACCAGTAACCATGATGGGAATATACTCCATGGAATACCCGCCATACCATCGTCACTCTCGACTGGCCGTGCAGGTAGGCAAAGGGTTAACTGCAAAACACGTGGCGGGGGGGGGGGGGGGGGGGGGGAGTTAAAACAAAGGTCGTTAACTGCTGGGGCTCTAGTGCCTTCATCAGCGTTACTGAAACTAAACTGAGTCCAGCAGAGCAGCTCTAGTTTGGGGCTCTAGTGCCTTCATCAGCGTTATTGAAACTAAACTGAGTCCAGCAGAGCAGCTCTAGTTTGGGGCTCTAGTGCCTTCATCAGCGTTATTGAAACTAAACTGAGTCCAGCAGAGCAGCTCTAGTTTGGGGCTCTAGTGCCTTATTCAGACATTAGGAGTTTAGCTGCTGCAAATAGGCTGCAATGGAGGAATTCTCCTATGTGTGTGAATGTCCCGTGTGTCTGTCAGTATTTGTCTCTTAATTGTAATCCCTCTGTCCCTACCCCCCCTGTCCAGTTTCACCCTGAGTGAGAGAGACAGCTGGTACCCCCCCCCCACCACCACCACCACCACCACCACCATTAAAGGGTTAACACCAACACCCACCCCCCACCAACCTGCTCTCTCCTGGAGGTCAGTGTGAGACAGCTGCTGTGCAGACTGCTGGAAGTGTTGAGAGAGAAGCAATGTCTCCCATAGTGAAAGCACAGAAGTGTGTGATAAAGCATTGAGAAGCACAGAGAGGTCTGGTAAAGCATAGGGAAGCATTGTAAAGCACAGAGAGGTCTGGTAAAGCACAGGGAAGCATTGTAAAGCACAGAGAGGTCTGGTAAAGCATAGGGAAGCATTGTAAAGCACAGAGAGGTCTGGTAAAGCATAGGGAAGCATTGTAAAGCACAGAGAGGTCTGGTAAAGCACAGGGAAGCATTGTAAAGCACAGAGAGGTCTGGTAAAGCACAGGGAAGCATTGTAAAGCACAGAGAGGTCTGGTAAAGCATAGGGAAGCATTGTAAAGCACAGAGAGGTCTGGTAAAGCACAGGGAAGCATTGTAAAGCACAGAGAGGTCTGGTAAAGCACAGGGAAGCATTGTAAAGCACAGAGAGGTCTGGTAAAGCATAGGGAAGCATTGTAAAGCACAGAGAGGCCTGGTAAAGCACAGGGAATACTCTTCCACTCGCTCCCTTTATCCCCCTCTCTCCTTCAGCCCTGTCTGTGTGTGTGTGTGAGACTCTAGAGTCCTTGACTCTCACACTTTCGAGTTTAGAACAAGTTTTGACAAAGCAATTAATGCTGTGAGCACTCGCCCAGAATAACAGAGCAAATATTTAAGAAACCACACCCTGTCCTGTGTGTGTGTGTGTGTGTGTGTGTGTGTGAGTCTGTGTCTGTTTTGAAATCAGTCAGTGCAATTTCAATGAGCTCAGCCCCTGTAACTTTTATTAGTGTGTCTCAGTGTGTCTGTGTCTGAGAGTAATGCAGCTCTAAGTGTTTGCAGTTCCTGTGCTTTGCAG
>NW_024472682.1:22500-25459 GCF_017654505.1 Polyodon spathula | reverse complement strand
CTCTCTCCTCAGGGGACGATCTACTCTCTGGACGGCTGGCTGTTCGGAGCGTTCATGTGCAAGGCGGTTCATTTCTTCATCTACCTGACGATGCACGCCAGCAGCTTCACCCTGGCAGCCGTGTCTGTGGACAGGTACGAGCGATCGCTGGAGATCACCCCAGAAATCACTGGAAATCACACTCAGAAAAACCCACCAGAAAGCTTAATAATCAGCTCCAAAAAAAATCGATTTACAATCACGCGAGATTGCTAGAAATCACACGTGGGGAAAATCACAAGAAAGCAACTTGAGGAAAGTCCAGCCCTCTCTCTCTCTCTTTCCTTCCACCTATAAATATCTAGAGATATTGTTTTCATTTCTCTAGCCTGATAACAACAACAACAGTAATAATAATAATAATAATAATAATAATAATAATAATAATAATAATAATAATTTCTCTCTCAGATACCTGGCGATCCGCCACCCCCTCAAGTCACGTGACCTGCGCACCTCCCGCAACGCTACGGCCGCCATCGCCCTCATCTGGACCCTCTCCCTGCTCTTCTCCGCCCCCTACCTCGCCTACTTCCACACAGTGCGCCTCCGCGGGGGGGGCGGGGCCTCCCCGGGCTCCTCCCCCTCGCTGGCGGGGGGCGGGGTCTCGGTGGTCTGCGTGCCGGTGTGGACGGACCGGAGCCGGAAGATCATGGATCTCATCACCTTCTCCTTCGGCTACCTCCTGCCCGTCTGCACCCTGGGGCTGGCTTACACCCGCACCCTCCTCTTCCTGTGGGGTCCCGGGGACCCCCTGGACCGGCCCCCGGGGGCCCAGCCCGGCCGGGGAGCCCGGGGCCGCGTCACCAGGATGATCGTGGCCGTGGCCGTGCTGTTTTGTGTCTGCTGGCTGCCCCACCACCTCCTCATCCTGTGGTTTTGGTTTGGGGGACATTTCCCCTTCAACCGGGTCACCTACGCCCTCCGCCTGGCCTCCCACTGCCTCTCCTACGCCAACTCTTGCCTCAACCCGCTGGTCTACGCTCTGGTCTCCAAGCACTTCCGCAAAGGGTTGAAGCAGATCTTCAGCTGCCTTCTGCTGCAGGAGAGGAGCGGCCGGGAGAGACCGCCAGCCGCCCGCCAGCCCGCTGCTCCCACAGCCCTGAGAGGACTGGCCGACCCTCCCTCTCCCACTCCTCCTCCTCCCTCCTCCTCCTCCAGCGTCTACAAGCTCCTCCCCTTCCGTCGACATGGAAACAGGGTGGCCCCCTTGCCCGGCCGAGACGGCCCCCCGGCCGCTAAGCCAATCGCCAGCGAGCTTGGAGGGGAAGGGGCGGGGCCCAGCCGGAGAGGGGAGGAGCCCGGAACAGGGGGAGGAGGAGCCGAGCAGGATCGTCGAAGGGAGGCGGTGCCCGGGAGCTGGAAGCGTTGTGATTGGACAGCGGGAGGGAGGAGGGAGGGGCCCGGGAAGGCTTGGGAAGTCTAGAAGGGATTTTTTTTTTTAAGTTAGTTTTTTCTTAATAAATGTAAATGCTTCACCAGCTCTCTCTGTGCTTCACTGCACTTCACTGTGCTTTTACTGAGGGAGATAGGGGTTGGGGTCAGTGAGAATTTGTACAATTAACTTTGTTAATTAACTTCTCTCCTCTCCTCTCCTCTCTCCCCTCTCCTCTCTCCTCTCTCCCCTCTCTCTCCTCTCCTCCCCTCTTCTCTCCCCTCTCTCTCCTCTCCTCCCCTTCTCTCCCCTCTCTCTCCTCCCCTCTCCTGTCTATATATAATCAGGTGTGTTTTATGGTTTTTAAGTCTTTGTTTAATTGTTAGTGTTGCTAAAATCTGAATAAATAAAAGTATAACATCTTTTCTGATGTGTTTGAGTGTAGATTTGTATAGTCTCAATTTATACTGACGGGAAGAGAGGAGAGGGGAGAGGAGAGAGAGAGGAGAGGGGAGAGAGAGAGAGGAGAGGAGAGAGAGGAGAGGAGGGGAGAGAGGAGGAGAGGAGAGAGGGAGAGAGAGGGAGAGGGAGAGGAGAGGGAGAGGAGAGAGGAGGAGAGAGGGGAGGAGAGGGGGATAAGAGGGGAGAGGGGATAAGAGGGGAGAGAGGAGAGAGGGGGAGGAGGAGAGGTTATTATTAAACACTAGCTTTGTGAAGATGGAGAGAAATGAGAGAGTAACGTTTTGTGCCCTTGGTTGTTTTCTATAGCTCTCTGTGTCTCTCATCTCTCGTTCTATACACACAATATCTATCTATCTATACACACACACACACACACTCCATCTACACACAATATCTATCTATACACAATATCTATACACACACGCCATCTATCTATCTATACACACACTATCTATCTACACTGGCTCTATCCCTCGGCAACGCACACCCTATCTACCCCCTCTATACACACTGTGGACAACATACAAAACAGGAGGCTGGAATTGGACTTTATAATTTACATTTATTTCTATAAATGTAAACCACAACGTTGCTTCACATGCTCTCTCGGTTACACACACCTTTAAAGGGAGGGGTCGGTGATCCTGTTAATAAAGCTAATAAGAGGTGACTCTGTGGATGGATTTTAAAGATGGTCAGCGCTCCTTTAATTGGACAGTGATAATGTTACATAAATTTCTATAAATGTACACCACAACGTTGCTTAAAGATCTCTCAGCGCTCCTTTAAAGGGAGGGGTCAGTGATCATGTTAATAAAGCTAATAAGAGGTGAGAGAATGGATTTTAAAGATGGTCAGCGCTCCTTTAAAGGGAGGGGTCAGTGATCCTGTTAATAAAGCTAATAAGAGGTGAGAGAATGGATTTTAAAGATGGTCAGCGCTCCTTTAAAGGGAGGGGTCAGTGATCCTGTTAATAAAGCTAATAAGAGGTGAGAGAATGGATTTTAAAGATGGTCAGCGCTCCTTTAAAGGGAGGGGTCAGTGATCCTGTTAATAAAGCTAATAAGAGGTGAGAGAATGGAT
>NW_024472682.1:7500-17500 GCF_017654505.1 Polyodon spathula | reverse complement strand
AGTATCGTAGACAGAGAGAGAGAGAGAGACTGAGACTAACATGAAACTCTGAGCCAGACCCTCCTCCTCTCAGCAAATCAACAAACTCTTCCCTTCAGTTCTTGTGTGTTTTCGTAGAGCAGAGGGATTTCACACGCTAGGAGCGACTGTCTTCTCTTCTACCCAGTCTCTTTGATTCTGTGCTGGATCTCTGTGTGTGTGTCCCCGGTCCCCTCATGTCTCTATTTGATTCTGTAGAGCACTTTGCGTTGCATTCTGTGCTGGATCTCTCCTCGTCTCATCATCAGGTGAAGAACTTTGTAGATCGCATGCTCTGGATATTTCTGAGAGGAGAGAAGAGAGAGAGAGAGAGAGAGAGAGAGAGAGAGAGAGAGAGAGAGAGAGAGAGAGAGAGAGAGAGAGATAGAGACAGATATCACACACACTGATAGGACAGGAGTTTTATATATGAATAGCTATCATTGCAACACACAGATAAACATCTATAGCAATCACACACACACAAACATCTACAGCAACGACACACACAAACATCTACAGCAATCACCTATAGATCTCACCTGCTTGATGAAGTCCTGCACGATGCTGTGCTCCGAGACCTGGGACCCGATCGCAAACCTTCTCTTCAGCTGCTTCTCCACGCGAGAGATCATCTCCTGATCCTGCTGAGAGGAGAAACCCTCCACTCCTGAGAGAGAGAGACAGAGAGAGAGAGAGAGTGAGAGAGAGAGAGAGAGAGAGAGAGAGAGATCATCTCCTGATCCCCGCTGAGAGGAGAAACCCTCCACTCCTGAGACAGAGAGACAGAAAGAGAGAGGAGAGGAGAGAGGAGAGAGAGAGAGAGAGAGAGAGAGGAGAGAGACAGAGATCATCTCCTGATCCCGCTGAGAGGAGGGGACAGACAGGAGACACACACTAGCTGGACAGACTGCTGGACACAGAGCTGTACTCACCGGACAGGCTGCCGGACCGGGCCGCGTCGAGCGTCGAGACCTGGAACAGGCGGAGCGCCTCGTCCACGTCGCTGTCGGCAACGAAGGGGCGGAGCTTCATCTTGGCCAGAGATTCCGAGATACGAATGATCGCCTCCAGCTGTCTGAAGAGAGAAAAACACACAATACAACACAACACAACAACACAGAGATACACACACAGTACCTGACAGTGATAGGGATGCTGGATCGCTTGTCTCTCTCTCATGTTCCCTCTCTCCTCACACACACACACACAGTACCTGACAGTGATAGGGATGCTGGATCGCTTGTCTCTCTCTCTCTCTCATGTTCCCTCTCTCCTCACACACACACACACAGTACCTGACAGTGATAGGGATGCTGGATCGCTTGTCTCTCTCTCATGTTCCCTCTCTCCTCACACACACACACAGTACCTGACAGTGATAGGGATGCTGGATCGCTTGTCGCTCTCTCTCTCATGTTCCCTCTCTCCTCACACACACACACAGTACCTGACAGTGATAGGGATGCTGGATCGCTTGTCGCTCTCTCTCTCATGTTCCCTTGCTCCGCTCCTCATTAGAATGTAGCGGTTCTTCAGTTTCTCTGCCGCGTCGGCCGAGAGGCGCGGACCGCACTTCCTGTGGGGACGCAATTAAAGGTTACACACGCGCACTGAATGAACCTAAAACCAGGGAAAGAAATCGAGATTACAGAGAGGAGAATTACCAGAGAGGTCCGCACTTCATGTGCTGTATCACACTGTGCTGTACCACACTGCACTGTACTGTATCGCACTGTGCTGTATCGCACTGTTTACTGTGCTGTATCGCACTGTTTACTGTGCTGTATCGCACTGTGCTGTACTGTGTTCTGTGTTGTATTGCACTGTGCTATATTGCACTGTTTACTGTGCTGTATTGTGTTCTGTGCTGTACTGCACTGTGCTGTATTGTGTTCAGCGCGGTACTGCGCGGTGATGTCACTGTGATGTCACTCACGCCCGTGCGTAGGAGATGTATTTCTTCATCATGCTCAGCTCGATCTCCCCCTCGCTGGATTGGTTGGTTGTGAGCGCGCTCAGATGCACGTTCATCACATGCTTCGCCAGCGTCTGAGACACAGTGAGAGAGAAATGAATACAGAACAGTAGAGAAAAAACACACAGAACAGCGGAGAGAAAAAACACACAGAACAGCAGAGAAAAAAAACACACAGAACAGCAGAGAGAAAAAACACACAGAACAGCGGAGAGAAAAAACACACAGAACAGCAGAGAGAAAAAACACACAGAACAGCAAAGAGAAAAAACACACAGAACAGCAGAGAAAAAAAACACACAGAACAGCAGAGAAAAAAAACACACAGAACAGCAGAGAGAAAAAACACACAGAACAGCAGAGAAAAAAAACACACAGAACAGCAGAGAAAAAAAACACACAGGACAGCAGAGAAAAAAAACACACAGAAAATCAGAGAAAAAAAACACACAGAACAGCAGAGAGAAAAAACAGACAGAAAATCAGAGAAATCACTCCTCTGGTCCCCTGGTTCCCCAGAAGGGTCCCCCCGGGTCCACCCTCACCATGTCCCTCTGCTCGTCGTGCTCGTCCTTGATGATGAAGATCATGTCGAATCTGGACAGGATGGTGGGCATGAAGTCGATGTTCTCCTCGCCCTTCGTATCGTCCCAGCGACCAAACACAGAGTTAGCAGCGGCCAGGACCGAGCAGCGCGAGTTCAGAGTGGTGGTGATGCCAGCCTGGAGAGAGGAAGAAACAAGATCACACACGCCCCCTAACCCTAACCCTACATATACAAGATCACACGCAATCACACACAAGGCGAACGTCAGAGCTGACAGGAGCGCGCATGTGTGCGTGCCTCTCCCGTTACCTTGGCGATGGAGATGGTCTGTTGCTCCATCGCTTCATGGATAGCAACGCGGTCATCCTCCCGCATCTGAGAGAGAGCAAGAGAGGAGAGAGAGAATTCTGGGTTTAGCGCCAATGCCTATCAGTGCGGTTCTAGGTAGAGTTCTACTCAGGTTCTAGGTACAATTCTAAGCACGTGTTCAGGTTCTAGGTGCAGTTCTAGGGTTTGTTTTCCGGTTCTAGGTTTGTTCAGGTTCTAGATTTCTATTCGGATTCTAGGTACAGTACTGTTTTTCAGGTTCTAGGTAGTTCTAGGTTGGTGCCTGTGTTCTAGGTTCCGGGGGGTGTGGTCTCACCTTGTCGAACTCGTCTATGCAGACCACGCCTCCATCAGCCAGCACCATGGCCCCGCCCTCCATGACGAAGTTCCTGGTAACGGGGTCTCTCATTACCGAGGCTGTGAGCCCGGCAGCACTGCTGCCCTTCCCTGAGGTGTAGACCTGAGAGACAGAGGAGAGAGGGAGAGAGAGAGGAGAGAAGAGAGAGACAGTTTTAATAATGTTTAGGTTCTCTCTCTCTCTCTCTCTCTCTCTCTCTCTCTCTCTCTATGCCAGTTAATTGTTATAAATTGCTTTGCAATACCTGTAATATAGTTATGTCTCTAAAGCACATTTGAAATTTGACAGAGGAGACAGACAGACAGACACACCCTCCCCACCAGGACAGCACCTCTTTATACAAACACAGACAGACAGACAGACTGACAGCCTCGTACCGCGATGGGGGCGCAGCGCTCCACGAATTTCAGAAGCTGGGACTTGGCTGTGCCGGGATCTCCCAGCATCAGCAGATTCACATCCCCCCTCCGAGTCAAACCATCGGGCAGCCTGGAAAGAGAGACAGACCAAGAGAGAGGTGTCACTACAGGGGAAAACTCCACAAAACTGAAACTGTCTCCATCTCGGCTCAAACTCGGAGCCGCCGCCCTGTTCTATCTTATGGAGCCATTGAGCCAAGATGGCCGCCGGTGAAGCGCAGTTTCCCTCCCATTCATCAATTCTGAATCCCAAACATTACAATATTGACATAGCACTGTCAACAGGGTCTAGGGACCGATCGACCTGCCAAAGCACTGTCAACTGGGTCTAGGGACCGATCGACCTGCCAAAGCACTGTCAACAGGGTCTAGGGACTGACTGACCCGCCATAGCACTGTCAACAGGGTCTAGGGACTGATCGACCTGCCCCAGCAGTGTCAGCGAGCTGTACCTCTTGCGGGAGCCTCCGAACAGCAGGCAGGCGATGGCTTTCTTCACGTCCACGCTCCCATAGATAGAGGGCGCTATGCTCTTGGCGATGGACTCGAAGACGTTGGGCGTGGCCGCCAGCCTCCGAATCTCCTCCTCTTCCTGCGGAGAGATCGCCCCCACGACGCTGCGTCCTGTTTTGAAGAGAAACCACGATGGGAGTCTTAATCCCATCCCAGCAATGCAACTATAATCCAGTCTAGTGATCTCAAACTGCAGTTCCAATGGGATTATAATCCAGTCTAGTCTAGTGATCTCAAACTGCAGTTCCAATGCAATTCAATACAGTCTAGTCTAGTGATCTCAAACTGCAGTTCCAATGCAATTCAATACAGTCTAGTCTAGTGATCTCAAACTGCAGTTACAATGCAATTCAATACAGTCTAGTCTAGTGATCTCAAACTGCAGCAATGCAATTCAATACAGTCTAGTCTAGTGATCTCAAACTGCAGTTCCAATGGGATTATAATCCAGTCTAGTCTAGTGATCTCAAACTGCAGTTCCAATGCAATTCAATCCAATGATATTCGATCGTTTCAATGCAATATCAGGGCTGTACCCCTGTCTGATTTGGGGGTGCCCCTCACCTACTCCCTCCGTGTCGACCTGGATCCCCACGACCCGGATGTAGGAACTCCTGATCCCGACTCCCACTCGGTCCCGCCCTTTACTGCGGCTCGGATTCCCGGACTTCTTAATGGAGTAGATTCCCATGACAGTGACTCTGTTACCAGGGACCACCCGATCACACAGATACCTGAGAACTAGTGTGGGACGTAGCCTCGCAGGGCGAGTCTATGGCCTACGAGCGCTGCTCTCTCTGGACTGTTGTGTCCTCCTCTCTGCTCTACTGTCTCTCGTGTCTGACCTGGAGAGTTGGTGAACTCGTGTGTCTCCTGATTCACACAGATACCTGAGAGAGAGAGAGAGAGGAACCACCTGATCACACAGATACCTGAGAGAGAGAGAGAGAGGAACCACCTGATCACACAGATACCTGAGAGAGAGACAGATACCTGAGAGAGAGAGAGAGGAACCACCTGATCACACAGATACCTGAGAGAGAGAGAGAGAGCCCTTCACCTGATCACTAGTGATAGTTAAGAGAGAGAGAGATGAACCACCTCTCTCTCCTCCTTGGTGGACTAGTGAGAGAGATGGACCTCTCTCTCTCCCCCTGACCACTCTACTTGGTGGACTAGAACCCTCTATGGACTCTCTCTGAGAGTATCACTAGTGTGACTATGGACCTCCGCTCTCTCTCTCTTGGAGAGACTATAGGAACTACTCTCCTAGATACTCTCCTAGTGTGTCCCCTGTCTCCTACTCTCTTCGGCTCTCTTCAGCTGGAGAGAGTAAAAGAACAGTCTGAGGACCTCCCCTCACCTGGACCTTGGTGAGTGGAGAGACTGAGTGGTCTCTCCTATGGAGAGAGGCCTAGACTCTAGAGACCTCCTTGGTTGGACGAGGAATGACGACGGACTGCTCTCTCTCCCTGTGAGAGATGAGGATCCACTCTGCTCTCTCCTCGTGTGGTAGACTGTAGTGTTGTCTGGACTCCGCTCCTGTCTCCTCTCCGTGTGGGACTAGTGTGTCTATGGACTCTCTCCTCTCTCTCTCTCCTGGTGGACTGTCAGTTGACTGTGAGATCTAGACCTCGCTCCTATCTCTACCCCCCTGAGAGTCTAGGACTGAGTCTCTGAGAGAGAGACTTCTCCACTCTGAGTCACACAGATACCTGAGAGAGAGAGAGAGAGACCACCTGATCACACAGATACCTGAGAGAGAGAGAGAGAGACCAAGAGACTCCTACCACACACAAGAGACCTGAGAGAGAGAGAGAGAGAGAGAGGAACCACCTGATCACACAGATACCTGAGAGAGAGAGAGAGAGAGACCACCTGATCACACAGATACCTGAGAGAGAGAGAGAGGAAGGGAAAGAGAGGGGGAGGATCGGAGGAGGGGAGGTTGAAAGAGAAAGAGCCAGCATCGCCGTGGTTACCTGTCGCAGTACAGCTGGATGTGCCGGGGCATCTCTCCGTGTGGGACTGACTCCGGAGACTCCTGCAGCTTCAGGGTCTGGAAATCCACGCAGGAGCACTTATCAGGGATCAGGAAGTACGGGTCAACCGGGCACTTAGCACGCCCCGCCTGCTCCCTGCGAGAGAGAGAGAGGAGCTTCAGGGAGAGAGAGAGAGAGAGAGAGAGAGAGAGAGGTTCATCCAGTCACTCCTCCTCTCCTCTCATGCCACACCTTCGAAAAGAGGGATACAGTCTGCTGAGGATGAGAGAGAGAGATGGGACGAGGGACGAAGCTTGTCTCTCTGCCTCCTCCCAGCTCCTCTCTCTAGAGTCTCGGAGAGTCTCTCTCCCTCTCTTCGACAGACGTTTAGCCCCGTGGGGCTCGGCCTCCGGAGCTTCTAGCTCTGAGAGTCGGACGAGGGAGTCTCCTGCTTCCCCTGCGTAGATAGAGAGAGAGAGGAGAGACGAGAGTCAGCTCTCTCTCCTCTCTCCGTCAGTCGGACGAGGAGAGAGAGAGAGAGAGAGAGAGTCAGCCTGCTCCCTGCGAGAGAGAGAGAGAGGAGAGTCAGTCTGCTCCCTGCGAGAGAGAGAGAGGAGAGAGAGAGAGAGAGAGGAGAGGACTCTCTCTCCTTCCTCCGGACGAGAGAGAGATGAGCGTGCCGAGTCACCTCTCCTCGCAGCCTCTCTCTCCCCTGCGAGAGACGAGAGCCTCTGAGGTCAGCTCTCCTCCTCGAGAGGACGTTCTACCGTGCTCTGCGAGAGTCATCCCCTGCGAGAGAGAGAGAGGAGAGAGAGAGACAGTCTGCTCGCTGCGAGAGAGAGACAGAGACACAGACAGAGAGATGCAAGCGTGCGCTCAGCTCTCCCGCGCACGGTCAGCGTGTGCGTGGCCCGGTCCCTCACTCACGTGTTGCACTTGCGTGGTAGGGCGTACCCCTCAAGCCCAGGTCTCACGGCAATGTTACTGATCACCCCGCGGCACCCCCTGCACTGCAGAGACACGCGGACCGCCTTGGAACGGACCGCCGCTGCCGAGACCACCATCCCGGGAATCAGAACCAGCCGGGACATCTGATCAGACTGCAGAGAGACGGGACAGGAGAGCGGGGTTACCAGGCAGCCCCGCCCCAGGGCTCACAGTCCCCCCCTCGCTGAGGACCAGCGCCACTCATACTGAAAGGATCAGGAGCCAGGAGTTTGAGCAGGGTTACAAACTCACACTAGCCCTGCTGCTGCTGCACCCAGTCCTGGGGTTCAGAGCTCCCCTCAATGAAGTCTAGTATTATTAATATTGCAATGATCAGGAGCCAGGAGTTTGAGCAGGGTTACAAACTCACACTAGCCCTGCTGCTGCTGCTGCACCCAGTCCTGGGGTTCAGAGCTCCCCTCAATGAAGTCTAGTATTATTAATATTGCAATGATCAGGAGCCAGGAGTTTGAGCAGGGTTACAAACTCACACTAGCCCTGCTGCTGCTGCACCCAGTCCTGGGGTTCAGAGCTCCCCTCAATGAAGTCTAGTATTATTAATATTGCAATGATCAGGAGCCAGGAGTTTGAGCAGGGTTACAAACTCACACTAGCCCTGCTGCTGCTGCACCCAGTCCTGGGGTTCAGAGCTCCCCTCAATGAAGTCTAGTATTATTATTGTTATTATTATTGAAACGATGACCTCACCTTTATGCTGCGCATGTTGGCCGGGTTGCCCTCTGACCTCAGCATGACCTGTATGTCCTGTATGGCTTCCTCTCCGGCAGGGCGGGGCTTGGTGACCTCATCGGCTACTTCCCGGGCAGCTTCCTCCAGCTTCCTCCAGCTACAGGAAACAGAGTCAGGATCTGTCAGAGTGTGTGTGTGTGTGTATAGTCTCTCTCTCAGAGGCAGGTGTGTGTGTGTGTGTGTGTGTGTGTGTGTGTGTGTGTGTATTCTCTCTCTCAGGTGTGTGTGTGTGTGTGTGTGTGTCTCTCTCAGACAGCAGTACAGGTGTGTGTGGGTGTGTGTGTGTGTGTGTGTTACAGTATTGTGTGTGTGTGTGTGTGTGTGTGTGTGTGTAGTCTCTCTATAAGAGATAAGGTCTCCCTTTCACAGGTGTGTGTAAGAGAGATAGAGAGTCTCCGTCCACACACACCAGGACACACACTCTCATCATCAGAGGCCGAGTACACTATAAAAGAGAATCTCCCCAACCATGATGGTTTTTACCTCCACTTCCCAATCAGAGGCCAGGTGGGTGTGTCTGTGTGTGTCCACCTCGTCACACCACCCACAGTGTGTGAGGTCAAGGTCCTCCGTCCACAAGTCTACCACAAATATGTCTACCAGAGTACAGCGTCTCTTCAGAACATCTCTACAGGTGTGTGTGTGTGTGTGTGTGTGTGTGCACAGCAATATATATATATACAGCACAGCAATACAGCACAGCACAGCGTCTCTTCAGAACATCTCTACAGGAGACACCAGGACCGTTACAACACAGACAGTCTGCCAATACAACATTCGAAGCAATACAGCTCCTCCATACAACACCGCGACGTCAATACAGCACAGCACAGCGTCTCTTCAGAACATCTCTACAGGACACACCAGGACCGTTACAACACAGCACACCAATACAACACACGCAGTCAATACAACACAGCATCAGCACATTCACAGCACAGCACAGCGTCTCTTCAGAACATCTCTACAGGAGACACCAGGACCGTTACAACACAGCACGAGACAGCATCAACACAACATTCACGCAACACCAATACAGCACAGCATCAATACAACATTCACGCAACACCAATACAGCACAGCATCAGCACAACATTCACGCAACGTCAATACAGCACAGCATCAATACAACATTCACGCAACGTCAATACAGCACAGCATCAGTACAACATTCACGCAACGTCAATACAGCACAGCATCAATACAACATTCACGCAACGTCAATACAGCACAGCATCAATACAACATTCACGCAACGTCAATACAGCACAGCATCAATACAACATTCACGCAACACCAATACAGCACAGCATCAATACAACATTCACGCAACGTCAATACAGCACAGCATCAATACAACATTCACGCAACGTCAATACAGCACAGCATCAATACAACATTCACGCAACACCAATACAGCACAGCATCAATACAACATTCACGCAACGTCAATACAGCACAGCATCAATACAACATTCACGCAACGTCAATACAGCACAGCATCAATACAACATTCACGCAACGTCAATACAGCACAGCATCAATACAACATTCACGCAACACCAATACAGCACAGCATCAATACAACATTCACGGCATCGCACGCATGAAGTGTGTCGTGGTTCTCTTGTAAGTGCGTTGCAGGTTATTGTCGTGTCGTAGTTATGTGCTGTTGTGAAGTGCGTTGCACTTATGTCGTGTCGTAACAATGTCGTAAGTGCATCAGTCACCCGTCCCGTCACCCGTCCAGTCCCGCTTTGTAGCATTCAGCGGCGAGATACGTGCTGCATGTGTTATTGTAAGCGTCGCAATGTCTTATGTCTTGTAATAATAATTCAGCGCACCCAAATAAGTGCGTTTGTAGTTTTGTCTCACCGCGTAGCTTGGAGGAAGGGCGCGTTTAATACTCTTGGCGGCATGTGTAGTGCGTTTCTTTATTAGTATTATTGTTTTGTTGTAAGTCGACACGGTGCTACTACGTCACAAGAACATTCAACGCGACACTGCGTTTGAGCACTTAGGGTTCAAGCCTTGTGCATGAGATCGCCGCAATGCACATAATATATATAATCAGTTCATGCACGACTATGCAGTGTTAGCTTGTAGCGTAACTCGTTGTGA
>NW_024472681.1:0-25000 GCF_017654505.1 Polyodon spathula | reverse complement strand
ACAGCAGAGCGCACCTTTATCAGTCTCCTCCTCCTCTCTCTCTCTCTCTCTCTCTCATGCACTCTGCAATGACAGGAAAGGAGGGAGAGATTGAAATTCTCCCAGGAATCCTTTTTCCGGTACACTCTCTCCTCTCTCTCTCTGAGTCACGTTTCCTGCTTGCTGATTGGTTACTCATCGGCGCTGATGTCATTCTCAGCTCCGGACTATATATGGCCAGCAAGACCTCGAGCTTTCTGATTGGACGACCGTGGCCCCAATACAACACAATGCAATCCAGTGAATGAAACACAAACAGAATAATATAATTCAGCCGGTCTGTTTCCCAATAATTCATTGAGCAATCCCTATGAAATGCATCGAAGAAAAACAAATTGTATGAAAACCATCCTCTCCATTCTTTCCACCCGTTCTGCCAACAGCAGCTCTAGGATTGAACTGCGCGCAGAGTTTCGGGAATTCATTCACACCAATTTGGAATTGAAGTTTGCCGAAATTTGTCAGCAAACCGCTCTGCTGTAGCCCTGACTTTTTTATTTCTAATTCTGATTTGACCCCAGTCTCGTCCTCTGTTGACTGTTTTGAGGGACTATCTGTCCTCGCTGTCTTCCGATCCTGGCTGCAGAGAAGCTGCGAGTCCTTGAAGTTTTTAAATCTTTTCATTTCGAAAGCTCGGAGTCTGTCTCTCGGCTAGACGAGACCGCGGACTCCTTTTCTCAGCGTCTCTTTCGCTAGAGAGAGACTGGGCTATCTTATCTGTTTTTATTTTAAAAAACAATAGAAAAACAGTGCCAGCCTCCTCGTTTAGACTGATGAAGGCACTAGAGCCCCAAACTAGAGCTGCTGTGCTGGACTCAGTTTAGTTTCAATAACGCTGATGAAGGCACTAGAGCCCCAAACTAGAGCTGCTCTGCTGGACTCAGTTTAGTTTCAATAACGCTGATGAAGACGCTAGAGCCCCAAACTAGAGCTGCTCTGCTGGACTCTGTTTAGTTTCAGTCACGCTGATGAAGGCTCTGGAGCTGCTCTCTCGGTTTTGTGTTTTTGCTTGAGCGAGTCCAGATGTTTGTGAAAGCAATGCCAGATGCTGTTGTTTCTCTACAGTGAGAAACGTTGTTGTTTTTGATGTTCTGGTACAAAGACTCAGTGTTTTTAGTTGCTTTGCCCCATCCTGTTTATTCCCCAGTGCATGTGTGCGCTCCAGGGCTGTGTGCAGGGGAGCTGGAAGAGGGGAGAGAGAACGCATTCCTCTGTGTGTGTGCTTGAAGGGGAGAGAGGGGGTGAGAATGAACTGTGTGAGTGAGACTACAGTTCCCAGCATGCCTTGTTGCCCGCAGCAGTGCTGAGGGATTCTGGGAGGTGTAGTTCTTTAATCGCGGAGAGCTGTGCTTGTGGTCTTGTGTGTCAAACAATGCATGTGAAGAAGGCATTGCGATTCATTGATTTACACAGTGGGTCTATGCGGCCCCAAACCCTTGGAGAA
Source organism: Polyodon spathula (assembly GCF_017654505.1). NCBI lineage: Eukaryota > Metazoa > Chordata > Actinopteri > Acipenseriformes > Polyodontidae > Polyodon > Polyodon spathula. Next base: position 23,517 of record NW_024472681.1, on the reverse strand, counting down.
TTAATCCTGTCTCTGTCCTCTGTGTCTCTCCTCTGCAGACGTACTCAGGCTTGTTCTGCGTGGTGATCAATCCCTATAAGAACCTGCCCATCTACTCGGAGGAGATCGTGGAAATGTACAAGGGGAAGAAACGCCACGAGATGCCTCCTCACATCTACGCCATCACAGACACTGCGTACCGAAGCATGATGCAGGGTGAGACGCACACACTGTCGCACACACAGCGGAAGCAATGCCCTCCCTGCCTAACGAACCATTTCCTGTCGTGCCACGGTGATAAACTTCTTCCCCAGACCGAGGCTAGCGCAAGCCAAAAAAAATAATCCTGCTTTCTCAGTGCCGGGCGTGTCTCCCTCTGATCGAGCTGAGAGTGCGTTTCATTCTGTTGCAGTCTTTGAAGGACAGACCCTGCCTCTCTCCTCTCTTTACTCTCTCTCCTCTCCCCTGTCTCTTCACTCTCCTCTCTCTCTCCCTATACCTCAGTTTTATCTGTTAATCTGTGGCGTGTCTCTTTCTCTAATCATGCTGAGAGTGTGTTTGTTTGCAGGACTAGCTTCTGTTAAGGGGTGTCTCATCTGAGAGACTCTTGGTGAGGAAGATTCCCTTTTAAGGAAGCCGTTTTGCTTGTCTCTGTCTCTCTCTCTCTGTTTCTACCTGTCTCTGCCTCCCAGGTGAATTCCTCTCCTCTCGGCTCCTGCAGGAGATTATACCTCCTGATTGTGTTTTTCTTGGCACGCTTCCAGCAGGCAGTGTGAGTGGAGGTGAATGATTTTGGCGCAGGGATGGCGTGAAGGCGTCCTGCGCCGGTAATGTCAGAACAGCGCTGTGTGTGTCTGGCACAGACCGTGCTGGGTTTGAGTGCCTGTCAGTGTCTTTGTTCAGCAGTGCCTGGACCTGTCAGTGACTCTTGTCGTTTTTTTCCCCCCAGATCGTGAAGATCAATCCATTCTGTGCACGTGAGTATTTACTGAGACAAACTTTAGCCTCCTCTCTCTCTCTCTCTTTCTCTTCTCCCTTCTCTCTCTCAATGCATTTGGTTTTGTTTTCAGGGGCGAGTCTGGCGCTGGCAAGACTGAAAACACCAAGAAAGTGATTCAGTATCTCGCTCACGTGGCTTCATCACACAAGAGCAAGAAAGAACAGGTAAACACGCCCCCTGCCCCGGACACGCCCCTTTCGTACGTCCCTCCTCGGGCAATAAATATCAGGATGTATTTCAGCGATTCAGCTTTATAGATTAGTAAATATAATTGGGTTATGGATTGATGTTACTTTGTATTAATCTTCATAGGGCTAGTATTTATTCAGCAGTGTGATCCAGTCCTGCTTTCACTAGGAGTTTAATAATAAGACACACCTGAGCTTGTTCCCTAGACACACTGGGGGCTGATCAAGCTGGTAGCAGTGAAACCTGGACTGGATCACACTGCTGTGCAATAGGAGTCCGATTCCCTTCGACCCTCTGAGTCTTTCTCTGCATCTTCAATGTAAACTCAATGGCAAAGACACAGAGAGAGACTTTGAGTTTGTGGATTCGCTGATCTGTGTGTGAAACACAGAGGCATCGAATTATTAATTATAATAACTGTTATGATTATTCATATGGGTTCTGTGATTGTATAAACATTAACTCCTTCAATCTCCTCCTGCTTTGTTCCCCCAGCAATCTTCAGTCCTGTCCTATGTGAGTGAGCCCCAAAACAGTCCTTGTCTGTTAGATATATATCAATCCATATATCTATATGTATCTGTATATATCTATATGTATGTATATATTTATATACACAGCAGTGCGTGTCTTTCGCACACTGCTGCTGTCTCTGTTCTCTCTTGGCACTTTCAAAATGATTTTGATCTAAAGCTTGCAGGACGCTCCGCTGGTCAGAGCTGTGTGTGCGTCTCTGTCTGTTCTGGTGTGTTTCTTCCGGGTCGGGGAGTGTTTTATGGGTGTGTGTGTTTTTATTGTTTGGTTTTTTTAAGTCTGTCTGAGAAGTTTGCTGTGTGAATTCGCTCTGTTTTCAAACCCGCTAGCCTCTACTCTACAGAGAATTTGAAGCGGACGTTTTTTTTGAGGCTTTCAGAAGCTTCTGTGGAGAATTTTAATAACTAACAAGAACAAATCGTCCTGATCTGTCACGAGAAGCAAAGTGGCTTCGGGTTCGATGTGTTTGATTTTAATTTTGGAGATTGATTTCATTTTTGCTAAAGACCAAAGTGTTCTAACATTCCAGCCAGCCCTTTCTCTCAGCAAGTTTTTAAAATCAAATTAATTTTTTTAAAATTCTTTAGAGTTTAATATATATTAGATCTTTTATTTAGACATTGTTTATATTAAATTTCTGTTCAATTTGATGCATTCAGATTTAAATTAATGTTGAGGGAGAATTCTTTAAACTGACAGTTTTTCACTTGTTTGTGTAAAATGCCTTCATTCTCACGATCTCTCCCTCAAACCCTGGAGTCTGGTGTTTTAGGCTCCGTTGGTCTTCAGTAAAAATATGAATTAATATTAATATTCAATCAGTGTGAAACCGCAGAGCTGCCTTTGCGCTTCACAGCAGTTTTTAACACAAGGAACGTTTCGGCCAAACCAATTCCTTCCAGCGTGCAAAAAATGTTCCAAATCGTTTTAAAATTCTCATTGCGTTTGAAAACGCCCCCCCTTCGCTGTGAGAGTTCTCTCGTCCTCCCCCCGGCGTTTCAGACCTCTTTCCTTGTGTTAAACCCCAGCCTGATCTCGTGTTGCTTTGTGTGCTTCTCGTTTCGTAGCGTTTAAAGGCTGCTGCAGATCGCCTTCGTGAAGTATAATGTGCTGCAAGCGGCAAAATATCTCCGTGAATTAGAAAACCCTTGGAATTTAGAAATCCTGAAATCAGTTCGGTGACAGACGTCTCTACGACTTGTTGAAACATTTTGTCGTTCAATTAGTTTTATTGCAGAGTTAACACAGACCTCTATACAGCTCTGCAGTGTTGAGATCTCTTTCCTATACACCTCTATACAGCTCTGCAGTGTTGAGAGTGGAGATCTCTTTCCTATAGACCTCTATACAGCTCTGCAGTGTTGAGAGTGGAGCTCTCTTTCCTATAGACCTCTATACAGCTCTGCAGTGTTGAGAGTGGAGATCTCTTTCCTATAGACCTCTATACAGCTCTGCAGTGTTGAGAGTGGAGATCTCTTTCCTATAGACCTCTATACAGCTCTGCAGTGTTGAGAGTGGAGCTCTCTTTCCTATAGACCTCTATACAGCTCTGCAGTGTGGAGAGTGGAGTTCTCTTTCCTATAGACCTCTATACAAGACTATTTGAGACTAGAGTACTTTTTTAAATATTGCAGGAATCTTTCTTGGGTTTGTTTGTGTTTCACACTTATGGGTGAATCTTATTTATTTTCATTTCTTTAATTTTTCTTGGTGTCAGGCACTCACAAAAAAAACAGGCAGTGAACTGGACAGCACTTAACCCATAAGGACCCCTTTCTAAGACCAGACCAAACACAGAAATTGAGGGGAGGGGGGGGTAGGATTATGATGTCGTGTGTGTGTCTCGTCAGTGTGAATCAGAGTTGCCTGTGTCTGTAGGATAACCAGTAGAAGTTATTTAAACATCAAACTCCTGGCTCCTGATCATTGCAATATTAATAATACTAGACTTCATTGAGGGGAGCTCTGAACCCCAGGACTGGGTGCAGCAGCAGCAGCAGGGCTAGTGTGAGTTTGTAACCCTGCTCAAACTCCTGGCTCCTGATCATTGCAATATTAATAATACTAGACTTCATTGAGGGGAGCTCTGAACCCCAGGACTGGGTGCAGCAGCAGCAGGGCTAGTGTGAGTTTCTAACCCTGCTCAAACTCCTGCCTCCTGATCATTGCAATATTAATAATACTAGACTTCATTGAGGGGAGCTCTGAACCCCAGGACTGGGTGCAGCAGCAGCAGCAGGGCTAGTGTGAGTTATTGTTCGAGTGTTTGGTCTGGTCAGTTCCGTTCCCTGGTTTTGAAACCCGTTCTTGTGCTGTCCTGCACTCAAACCCACAGTAATGAAACCCTGGCTATAAGCTTTTATTAATCTGTGCAGGAGTTGGGGCGGGCTCCTGCCGACTCGGCCTGCAGCTTCTCAAACTGGTGTGTACTGGGAGTGTGTGTGTGTTGGTGCTGGGTGCATGTCCCTGTCTGCGTGTCCTCTGCTCAGTGTCTCCTGTCTGTCTGTCCGTCCGTCCGCAGGGGGAGCTGGAGAGGCAGCTGCTTCAAGCCAATCCCATTCTGGAGGCCTTCGGGAATGCCAAGACTGTGAAGAATGACAACTCGTCCAGATTCGTGAGTCAAACTGAGACTAACACTGTGCAGAGACCCCATTGAGACTAACACTGTGCAGAGACCCCATTGAGACTAACACTGTGCAGAGACCCCATTGAGACTAACACTGTGCAGAGACCCCATTGAGACGAACACTGTGCAGAGACCCCATTGAGACTGTGCAGAGACCCCATTGAGACGAACACTGTGCAGAGACCCCATTGAGACACTGTGCAGAGACCCCATTGAGACTAACACTGTGCAGAGACCCCATTGAGACTGTGCAGAACACACTGTGCAGAGACCCCATTGAGACGAAACACTGTGCAGAGACCCCCGAAACACTGTGCAGAGACCCCATTGAGACGAACACGCTGTGCAGAGACCCCATTGAGACGAACACGCTGTGCAGAGACCCCATTGAGATGAACACGCTGTGCAGAGACCCCATTGAGATGAACACGCTGTGCAGAGACCCCATTGAGATGAACACGCTGTGCAGAGACCCCATTGAGATGAACACGCTGTGCAGAGACCCCATTGAGAGAGTTGTGATTTAGTATTGATTTGTATTTTGTTGATCTTTTTCTCTGCAGGGTAAATTCATTCGGATCAATTTTGACGTGACTGGCTACATCGTGGGAGCGAACATCGAAACCTGTATCCTTACCAGAGTCAGCTGAGCTTCTCTGGGGAGATGCAGAGAGCGCTCCTGCTGCGTGTAGAAGACCGTGAGCCGTCTCTCCGCAGAACCGCTGGGGGGGGTCTTTAATAAATGAGATGGTAAATGTTTTCACGAGAAGTCATTTGAAGACACAGAGACTTCTAATGGAAATGTAATTGGTAAAATCCATCTAGCTAGTCCACAGTTGCCTTTAGAACAGTATTAGAATAAGAGTCAACCACACAAAGCAATACAGCTTCTCCTTGTAACACAAGGAAGCGTCTTGCAGACGGACAGACGGACAGACAGACTGGGAGACGGTTTGCTCCTTAACCCCGCCCCCCAGACCTGCTGGAGAAATCTCGAGCCATCCGTCAGGCTAAAGATGAGAGAGCTTTCCACATCTTCTACTACCTGATGACCGGGGCGGGAGACAAGCTCAAGAGTGAGTGTGTGTGTCTCTGTGTGTGTGTGTCTCGCTTTGTCTCTCTCCTCTCACTGTGCACGTGTGTATCTTTTGTCTATCTGTGTGTGTTTCCTCTCTCTCTCAAATTCAAAGGTGCTTTATTGGCATGACTAAGTAGTCGTCACAACAACAGGTTTCGTAAATGTCATGTAAAAATGTTTTTTTTATATTAGACAGATTTGCACAACGAGACAACTCTGTTATTATTCTCACAGATTCTAATAAATAAAGATAATGTTTTCGTTATTAGTTGAAATACCATCAAATGTATTTGTTAAATATTTAATAATCTCTCATAAACAATCTATAATGTATTAGAGCTTGCGAGAGAGGGTACAGCAGTTACCGCTTCCTGTCCAACGGGAACGTGACGATCCCGGGACAGCAGGACAAAGACCTCTTCAACGAGACCATGGACGCCTCTGGGATCCTGGGATACCCCTAGCAGCTCCTGGTACCAGGACTAGACCCGGGGGTCCTGATCTTGGGGATACCGGGACTAGGCCCATCTTGGGGGGGGGGTGGGTGGGTACCAGGACTAGATATTGATACAGAGACTCACAGACCAGGAGAATACCATTGTCTCTGTGTGTGTGTGACTCTGTCTCTGTCTCTCAGGTCTGTTGAAGGTGGTGTCGGGGGTTCTTCAGTTGGGAAACATTAACTTCAAGAAGGAGAGAAACACTGACCAGGCCAGCATGCCTGACAACACTGGTGAGCTGCATGCATTCACTCCTCTAATCTCTCTCCTCTAGTCTTCCTCCTCATTTTTTCTCCTCTTTCCACTCCCTTCTCACCCCTCTGTCTCCTCTTCTCCCCTAACCCCCCTCTCTCTGCTTCTCTCTCCTCTCACCCTCCCTTTTCATCCCTCTTTCTCCTCTACCTCTTTCCTCTCCTCTAACCCCTCCTCTCCCTCTTTCCTATCCCTTCTCTCACCCCTCTCTCTCCTCTCCCAGCTGCTCAGAAGCTGTGTCACCTCCTGGGGATGAACGTGACGGATTTCAGCCGCGCGATCCTGTCCCCGCGGATCAAGGTGGGCCGGGACTACGTGCAGAAGGCTCAGACGAAGGAGCAAGCGGACTTCGCGGTGGAGGCCCTGGCCAAGGCCACCTATGAGAGGCTGTTCCGCTGGCTGGTCCTGAGGATCAACAAAGCCCTGGACAAGACCAAGAGGCAGGGAGCCTCCTTCATTGGGATCCTGGACATTGCCGGCTTCGAGATCTTCGAGGTGAGGGAGGGGGGTGGGGAGAAAGGGGCAGGGTTGGAGAGAGGGATAGAGGGGGGTAGGGTTAGATGGAGAGAGGGGGTTTGGAGGAAGAGAAGTGAGGGTGTGAAGATGGTGTTTTTTGAGTTTTGAATCTTTTTTTCATTTGGAGTTGCAGCAGCTGTCTTCGTGAGGTTGCTGTTAGTTTTGTGTTTCAATCTTTTTTTTAATGTTTCTTTTTGTTCTCCTTCTCAGCTGAACTCCTTCGAGCAGCTCTGCATCAACTACACCAACGAGAAGCTGCAGCAGCTCTTCAACCACACCATGTTCATCCTGGAGCAGGAGGAGTACCAGCGAGAGGGCATCGAGTGGAGCTTCATCGACTTCGGACTGGACCTGCAGCCCTGCATCGACCTCATAGAGAAACCAGTGAGTGTGTGAGAGGGAGGGAGAAGGGGGTGTGTGAGGGAAGGGAGGGGAGTGCAGGTTTTTGTAACCCTGTTTTCTGTTGCGTTTTCTTTCCCTCCTCTCGTTCTTCCAGGCCAGCCCCCCTGGAGTCCTGGCTCTGCTGGATGAGGAGTGCTGGTTCCCCAAAGCCACGGACAAGACCTTCGTCGAGAAGGTTGTCCAGGAGCAGGGAACGCACCCCAAGTTCCAGAAACCCAAACAGCTGAAGGACAAGGCGGACTTCTGCATCATCCACTATGCGGGCAAGGTGAGGGGCGCTGAGAGCGAGGGAGGAAGGGGGGCTGCTGCTGTTTTGTAGGGAGGGTCTGTCCTACAAAGAGTGCAAGAGAACGAAACGCACTCTCAATATGATCAGAGGGAGACGTGTCTGACACTTGGAGGAAAAAAAAATTCTTATTTTTTGTGTTTGTCACCATTTGTCTTTTTTTTTAAAATTTTGTAAGTAGTTTACAGTCCTGATTAGTAAGGAGATCGGCCTCCCCTCTTTCCTCACCTCTCCCAGGTGGATTACAAAGCTGATGACTGGCTCACTAAGAACATGGACCCCCTCAACGACAACGTGGCCACTCTGCTCAACCAGTCCACGGACAAGTTCGTCTCGGAGCTCTGGAAGGATGGTAGGAGCCCCACCTTTATCTCCATGCAGCCGCGTGCCAGTTTATTAGAAACTCCTCTGTGTCCTTTTTCATATACGATAAAAACCTCCCAGGTGTGAGGATTTCAATTTCGGCTCTGCAAATCGATGCTCGAGGGGGGGAACAAGAGGTGAAAATAGGTGGCTTTGATTTCCGTCACACGGCAGATGAAATCTTCAGAAGCAGTGAGGGTTTGATTTGCACGCGGCTGTGTGCGTCTGTGTTCAGTCGCTCCTCTGTTCAGAATTTTTATTTCTCTACATATTCAGATTTTTTTTTTTTCAATTCTTCTCTTTTTTTTTGCCTCAATTCCTGTTTTTTTTATATTGAATATCCTGCACTGTTTTCTGTATGGGATTTTGTTACATTTTCACTTTGTTTCTTCTTCGGATTCAATGTTCTTTTACTTCTTACTTTTGAATTCTCTTTGTTTTTTCTTTCTTTCTCTCCTTACTTCCTCTCCTCCCCTCTCTCCTTTCTCGTGTGTCTTTTTCTCTTTCTTTCTTTCTCGTCTGTCTCTCTCTTTCTCGTCTGTCTCTCTGTGTCTGTCTCCAGAGATTCTGAAGTATCAGAGAGCCTATTTTTATCAACGGTTTCCAATCCTTCATCTAGAACCAGGTGACTGTCTCCCTCTGCTTCCTCTGAAACGTGTTTCTATCTGCTTTGCTGCTCCCTGCGTCTCTGTCTGTCTCCTATGCGTCTGTCCAGGGTTCGACTATCTATATAGTAATCCGCACACACAGACTAGCGCAGCATTGACCCAATAGGGCTGATCTTTTACCAGTCAGAGTGAAGAAACAGCTGCTGTCCTGAGGAATCAGACTCCCGCTGCACAGCAGTGTGATCCAGTCCTGCTTTCACTAGGAGTTTAATAATGAGACACACCTGAGCTTGTTAGCTAGACACGCTGGGGGCTGACTAAGCTGGTAGCAGTGAAACCTGGACTGGATCACACTGCTGTGCAATAGGAGTCTGATTCCCATCCATCAGTCTCCTGTATCAAAGCTTTCGTGTTTTGTTTTTTTCATTTAATTCCTGCTGTCATTTCTTCTATTTCTAGTAAAACATTTTCCCCTTTTTTTTTTTTCTCCATTTTGTATCTGTTTGTGTTTTTGTCCTCCATGTTTTTTTTTAATAGATATGTTTTGGGGATTTCTCTCCTCCTCCTCTCCTCCAGTCTTCACAATGAGATCGCTGTGATAGGTATCCATGTGCATGCTGTGTGGTTTTTTTGAATGAATGCAAAAACTGAAATGCCAGTAGAAACTCACACTAGCCCTGCTGCTGCTGCACCCAGTCCTGGGGTTCAGAGCTCCCCTCAATGAAGTCTAGTATTATTAATATTGCAATGATCAGGAGCCAGGAGTTTGAGCAGGGTTAGAAACTCACACTAGCCCTGCTGCTGCTGCTGCACCCAGTCCTGGGGTTCAGAGCTCCCCTCAATGAAGTCTAGTATTAATATTAATAATATTGAATTGACTTGTTGATGGACCAGTTTGGTTTGCGCTTGCACTCATTAAAGATTATTATTATTATTATTATTATTATTATTCTTGTTTCGGCACTGCGTGTGTGTTTGCATCACTGTGTTTCACTCCTCACTCTCGTGGCGCTGCACAATCTGACTGGTTTGTAATTGTGACCCGCTTCCCAGTGGACCGGATCGTGGGTCTGGATCAGGTGGCCGGGATTTCGGAGACCCTGCCGGGAGCGTTCCGAACCCGCAAGGGGATGTTCCGGACCGTGGGGCAGCTCTACAAGGAGCAGCTCTCCAAACTGATGCTGACGCTGAGAAACACCAACCCCAACTTCGTACGCTGCATCATCCCCAACCACGAGAAGAAGGTACTGAGAGAGAGTGGAGGAGAGCGAGAGAGAGAAAGTGTGTGTGTGTGTAACCCTGATCCCAACCCCAACTTTGTACACTGCTTCATCCCCAACCACGAGAAGGTACTGAGAGGGAGAGTGTGGAGGAGGAGGAGGAGGAGAGTGTATGTGGAGGAGAGTTTAAAAGAGAGATAGTGTGGGGAAGGGGAGGAGAGAGTGTATGTGTGTGAGGGATTAGGGGGCAGGAGAGAATTCTCCAGGTTGCCGTGTTGAATAGATCCAGTTCTGACCCAGTCTTTCTCTCTCTCAGGCCGGGAAGCTGGACTCTCACTTGGTTCTGGATCAGCTCCGATGCAACGGAGTTCTGGAGGGAATCCGGATCTGTAGACAAGGATTCCCGAACAGGATCATCTTCCAGGAGTTCAGACAGAGGTGCGGAGAGAGAGGGAGTGAATCTCAGTGTTGATTCGTCTACACACCACTGGGTGTCTAGAGGCTCTGTAAACTCTCTTTTATATATATCCTTGTCTACAGATACGAGATCCTGACTCCCAGTGCCATTCCTAAAGGATTCATGGATGGGAAGCAGGCTTGCGTTCTCATGGTGAGAAACATATAGAAATGATTCTCTTGTTCGGATTCCTCTGCCTTGCAGTTTTCTGTCTGCGTCTTTACCATCGCTGCCTGCAATTTTGTAGGATTGAAACATCATATAAAAACGTCTAAATGTAATTTTAGATCATACCTATACCAGATGGAAAACAGAGTAACAGTGCAGGAGTATTTAATGTTGGATTTCAAAATGTCGCATCTTTCCAGTCAGTTAAATATCTGGAAATCCTACAAAACGCTGGGTGTGGAATTCAATATGTTAACAAGGGAACATTATTCAGCAGCTTTCACTGGACTCTATGAAGCTGAATCAGTTCATTCTATATAGAGGGGGTGCAGATGTTTTTGGTCAGTTGGTCACTACTTTAGACTCTCTCTGTATTCTCTTTCTCTCCTCTCTCTCCTGTATTAATTTCTCTCTCTCTCTGGTCAGATCAAAGCCCTGGAGCTGGATCCCAATCTGTACCGGATCGGACAGAGCAAGGTGTTTTTCCGCGCGGGGGTCCTGGCTCACCTGGAGGAGGAGAGAGACATGAAGATCACAGACGTGATCATCGGCTTCCAGGCGTGGTGCCGTGGATACGTGGCACGCAGGTGAGAGCCTCCGGCAGCAGTGTAAACGCACGCTAATACAGAGAGAGAGATCGCTGTCACTTCTGAACGCACTGAGGCTTTCCAAGCAGAAATGCACATCTCTGTAGTGCTGTGTTGGAGTTGCATGATATCTAGACTCACTCCTCCCCTCTCAGGGCCTTTGTGAAGCGACAGCAGCAGCTCACAGCCATGAAGGTGATCCAGAGGAACTGCGCCGCCTACCTGAAACTGCGCAACTGGCAGTGGTGGAGACTGTTCACCAAGGTGAGCTCCTGAGAGGCCTGACCTGTGTGTCAGGTGTGAGTGTGAGGGTTACCTGACCTCAGGTGAGTGTGAGGGTTACCTGTCCTCAGGTGAGTCTCTGTTAATCTCTCCTCTCCTCTCTCAGGTGAAGCCGCTGCTGCAGGTCAGCAGGCAGGAGGAGGAGATGCTGGCGAAGGACGAGGAACTGATGAAAACCAGAGAGAGGCAGCAGAAGGCTGAGGAGCTGCTGACTGAGATGGAGAGCAAGCAGCAGCAGGTGAGACAGAGCATTGCTCACAGCCCTGCCTCTCTCAATGCGTTAATCCTGCTTGTCTGTCGCCCCTAGCTGTGTACTTCAGCGTGTGCATCACTGTGTGTTCAGAGCACTTCAGTTGCTGTGTCTCCTGTATTAATCCTGCTTGTCTGTCGCCCCCTAGCTGTGTGCTTCAGCGTGTGCATCACTGTGTGTTCAGAGCACTTCAGTTGCTGTGTCTCCTGTATTAATCCTGCTTGTCTGTCGCCCCCTAGCTGTGTGCTTCAGCGTGTGCATCACTGTGTGTTCAGAGCACTTCAGTTGCTGTGTCTCCTGTATTAATCCTGCTTGTCTGTCGCCCCCTAGCTGTGTGCAGAGAAGCTGCAGCTGCAGGAGCAGTTGCAGGCGGAGACAGAGCTGTGCGCCGAGGCGGAGGAAATGAGGTCACGGCTGGCGGCCAAGAAGCAGGAACTGGAGGAGATTCTGCACGACCTGGAGGCGCGGGTGGAGGAAGAGGAAGAGCGAGCGCAGCAGCTGCAGAACGAAAAGAAAAAGATGCAGCAGAACATCATTGTGAGTCAAACGCTGGGACCCGATTTTTGCTCTGCTCTAACCCTGCCCCCTCCCTCTCTAACCCCAGCCCCTCCCTTCTGTAGTCTATCCCCTCTCCTGCTCTCTCGCCCCACCCTTTTCTCTCTCATCCTGCTCCTTCTCTCTAACCTAAATCCTCTAATCTAACCCCTCGCCCCGTCACTCTGTCGCCCCGCCCCCTCCCTCTCTCCAGGACCTCGAGGCTCAGCTGGATGAGGAAGAAGCCGCTCGTCAGAAGCTGCAGCTGGAGAAAGTGACGACCGAGGCCAAGATGAAGAAGATCGAGGAGGACGTGATCGTGCTAGAGGACCAGAACAACAAACTGGCCAAGGTGAGAGACCAGTAACACCAGTGACAGAGAGAGGGAGGGACTGAGAGGGTGTGATAGAAAATCAACGAGCTCTGGACCCCAGGACTGGGTGCAGCAGCAGCAGGGCTAGTGTGAGTTTCTAACCCTGCTCAAACTCCTGGTCATCTCAATACTAGACCTGAGTCATGCTGTGCATCTGTCTCACCTGCGCTGTCTCTCTCTGTCTCTCCAGGAGAAGAAGCTTCTGGAGGAGAGGGTTTCTGAGTTCACCACAAACCTGGCCGAGGAGGAGGAGAAATCGAAGAGCCTCGCCAAGCTGAAGAACAAGCACGAGACCATGATCACAGAGCTGGAGGGTGAGAGAGTCTCGCTGCTTGTTCCACGCCCCCCCCGTCCTCCTATCTCTGCGTTCCCCTGGCGGCTGACCCCTGTCCCCTGTCCCTCCAGACCGTCTGCGGCGCGAGGAGAAGCAGAGGCAGGAGCTGGAGAAGACGAGGCGCAAGCTGGAGGGAGACTCCACCGACCTGCACGACCAGATCACAGAGCTGCAGGCGCAGATTGCTGAGCTCCGACTGCAGCTCGCCAAGAAGGAAGAGGAGCTGCAGGCAGCGCTGGCCAGGTGACAGGAAACGGAGGCTGCAGAGTACAGAGTTTCTTTTGAAAAGATGGCTTTTCCACTGGGCTGTGCTTTTACTATGGGGGGCTACTGTTATAAGGGTTAGTTTACCAGCGATGGAAACGAGACTCCCGCAGCACAGCAGTGTGATCCAGTCCTGCTTTCACTAGGAGTTTAATCATCAGACACACCTGAGCTTGTTCGCTAGACACACTGGGGGCTGATCAAGCTGGTAGCAGTGAAACCTGGACTGGATCACGCTGTTGTGCAATAGGAGTCTGATTCCCAGCCTTGGCTGTTTTGTCTGTTTTCTCTGTACTTTAATAACTGCCTCCCCCTACCCCCCAGGATCGAGGAGGAGGCCTCTCAGAAGAACGTGGCTCAGAAGAAGGTTCGAGAGCTCGAGTCTCAGCTCTCCGAGCTGCAGGAGGACCTGGAGGCGGAGCGAAGTGCCCGGAACAAGGCGGAGAAACAGAAGAGGGATCTGGGGGAGGAGCTGGAGGCTCTGAAGACAGAGCTGGAGGACACTCTGGACTCCACTGCAGCCCAGCAAGAGCTGAGGTATGAAGCCTCCCCCTCCACACCCTCCCTGCCCCCCTCCCTGCTTACCAGACAAAGAGACTGTCTAACCCTGTACCCCCCGTCCCGGTCCCTCTCTAGAACCAAGCGTGAGACGGAGGTCACTCAGCTGAAACGCACGCTGGAGGACGAGGCCAAGAGCCACGAGGCTCAGGTGCAGGAGCTGAGACAGAAACACTCGCAGGCACTGGAGCAACTGGGAGAGCAACTGGAGCAGAGCAAGAGGGTAGATACAGTGCAATGCAATACACTGCAGTGCAATACAGTGCAATACACTGCAGTGCAATGCAATAAAGTATGATACAGTACTTTACATGCTTATACAGTGAAATCGATCAATCTCTCCTCTCTGTCCTCTCTCTGTGTTTCTCTCGTTGCGCGGCTCAGCTCAAGCTCAACGTGGAGAAGGTGAAGATGTCTCTGGAGAGCGAGCGGGACGAGCTGGCGGGGGAGCTGAAGCTGCTGCAGCAGGGCAAAGGAGAGTCGGAGAGCCGGCGCAAGAAAGCAGAGACGCTGGTGCAGGAGCTGCAGCTGAAACTGAGCGAGAGCGAGAAGAGCAAGGCTGAGCTCGCGGAGAGAGCAAACAAGATCCAGGTGAGGGGGAGAGCACGGGGACACGGGTGCGAGAGCCGGGCCAGGGAAATCGGGACTCAAGTTATTGAAGGATTTAAAAAATGAAAACGCGAGAACCAGCTGCAGGAAGGATAGGAGAGAATCCATCCGGGGAATTCAGATAATATAAAGGGACTTTTAAAATGCAAAACTGCGTTTTTGATTTTGTATATAATTGACAGTGATGATCCTCTCTCTCTGTCAGGCTGAGCTGGACAATGTCTCTGGAGTTCTCAGTGAAGTGGAACTCAAGTCCCTCAAGGCATCAAAAGACTGCTCCACAGTAGAGTCCCAGCTTCAGGACACTCAGGTAAGACTGTCTCCTCTACAGCTGCTGCTTCAGGAGGAGTCTCGTCAGAAGCTGTCGCTCTCCCCCTCTCCTCCTAACACCTCCTCTCCTGTAACCCCCCCCCCCCCCCCCCTCTCTCTCTCTCTCTCTCTCTCCTCTACAGCTGCTGCTTCAGGAGGAGACTCGCCAGAAGCTCTCTCTCTCCACTCGCCTCAAGCAGATGGAGGATCAACAAAACAGCCTGAGAGAGCAGCTGGAGGAAGAGGAGGAGGCAAAGAGGAGCCTGGAGAAGCAGAACTTAACACTGCAGTCCCAGGTACACTGGCTATCTACACTGCAGTCTATAGACACTGCAGTCCCAGGAACACTGGCTATCTACACTGCAGTCTGTAGACACTGCTCTATACACACTGCAACACTCTGTATGTACACTTATCTCTCTCTCTCTCTAGATGTCGGAGCTGAAGAAGCGGGTGGAGGAGAGCTCAGGTTCTCTGGAAGCTGTGGAGGACTCCAGGAAGAAGCTCCAGAAGGAGCTGGAGTCGGTACACCAGGCTCTGGAGGAGAAGAGCAGCAGCTTCGACAAGCTGGACAAGACCAAGAACCGGCTGCAGCAGGAGCTGGACGACCTGCTGGTGGACCAGGACCACCTGAGACAGATAGTCTCCAATCTGGAGAGGAAGCAGAAGAAGTTCGATCAGGTGCGAGGCGGCCCTGGACTCGGGTAGGTGCTGGCGGGGGAGCAGGCTGGCGCTGTGTGTTCACACCTCCCTCCGTCTCCCTCTCTAGATGCTGGCAGAGGAGAAGGCGATCGCAGTGAAGCATGCGGAGGAGCGGGACCAGGCGGAGGCCGAGGCGAGGGAGAAGGAAACGAAGGCGCTCTCTCTCGCCCGCGCGCTGGAAGGGGCGAACGAGCACGCGGCCGAGCTGGAGAGAGTCAACAAGCAGCTCCGCACAGAGATGGAGGACCTGGTGGGGGTGAAGGACGACGTGGGAAAGAGTGTAAGAACATCCGTCCCTCTGTACAGCCCTCTATCCGTCCCTCTACCTGTATCTATACATCTCTGTACATCCTCTATACATCTCTCTTTGTATCTCTGTACATTTGCGCTACATCTCTACCTGTTCCTCTGTTCATTCTCTACACATCTGTACATCCTCTATCTGTTTCTATCCATCTTTCTCTATCTCTGTATGACCAGGTGGGAATCCAGGACAACGTGGGCCAGAGTGTAAATAGGTTTTATCTCTCTCTCTCTCTCTCTCTCTCTCCTCTCTCTCTCCCCCCCTCTCTCCTCTCCTCTCCCAGGTCCACGAGCTGGAGAAGGCGAAGCGCGCTCTGGAGCAGCAGGCGGAGGAGATGAAGACCCAGCTGGAAGAGCTGGAGGATGAGCTCCAGGCCACCGAGGATGCCAAGCTGAGGCTGGAGGTGAACATGCAGGCCCTCAAGAGCCAGTTCGACCGGGACCTGCAGGGACGGGACGAACAGAGCGAGGACAAGAGGAAGCAGCTGCTCAAACAGGTGAGACGGAGACGCACAGACTGTCCCCTTTGACGTGTCAACCCAACACAAAGCTGTTTGGTTCTCACCCTGATCTGGGAGATGGATGGTTGGGTGGTTGGTTGACTGCTTGGTTGATTGATCGATTGGTTGATTTGTCGCTCAGGTGCGGGAGATGGAGCTGGAACTGGAGGATGAGCGAAAGCAGCGCTCGCTGGCCATGGCCGCGAGAAAGAAGCTGGAGCTGGATTTCAAGGACCTGGAGGCGCAGATCGACGCAGCCAACAAGGGTAGAGAGGAGGCCTTGAAACAGCTGAAGAAACAGCAGGTAAACCAGCCAGGGAACCTGCACAGAGTCCGTGCCCAGTGTGAGTGAGCGGATAGATTTATATAGAGTTCACAATGGGGAATCTGCACTGTGAGTCCGTGCCCAGTGTGAGTGAGCGGATAGATTTATATAGAGTTCACAATGGGGAATCTGCACTGTGAGTCCGTGCCCAGTGTGAGTGAGCGGATAGATTTATATAGAGTTTACAATGGGGAATCTGCACTGCGAGAGTCTGTGTAAAGTTTTTATAATTTGTCTCAGGCCCAGATGAAGGATGTTCTGCGAGAGCTGGATGACACGCGTGTGTCCCGTGAGGAGATCCTCACCCAGGCCAAGGAGAACGAGAAGAAGGTCAAATCCATGGAGGCAGACATGATCCAGATGCAGGAGGTAAGGGAAACGTGCAGTGTGGTGGGGTTTTTTTGTAAGTAGTTGTCCAGATTAATCAAGGAGATCGGTCTTCAGTGAGAGCAGTGGTCTGTTTTTGAATCTCTCTCTCACCCTCCCTCTCTCCAGGACCTCGCTGCTGCAGAGAGAGGCCGACGCCAAGCCCAGCAAGAGAGAGACGAGCTGGCTGACGAGCTCAGCAACAACGCCTCCAAGGGGTGAGAGCCTGCAACTACACCTCACCCAAAAAATATCTATCTTAGAGTTCCTGTTTGCACCTTTCAAAGCTGCTTGACGGTTCTATATACTCTGTGTGTGTGTGTCTCTCTGTGGATGAGGAGGCTGTGTGTGTCTCTCTCTTTCTCTCTGTAACTCTGTCTCAGCGCTCTCGCTGTGGATGAGAAGAGGAGGCTGTGACTCTAACTCTGTATCTCTCTCTCAGCTCCCTCGCTGTGGATGAGAAGAGGAGGCTGGAAGCTCGCATTGCTCAGCTGGAAGAGGAGTTGGAGGAGGAGCAGGGAAACACAGAGCTGGTCAACGACCGCCTGAGGAGAGCCACGCTGCAGGTAACCTAGCAACACTGGAACCGAACCTAGCAACAACCTCCCCTCCAACCCAGAGCCACGCTCTGTAACCATTTGACTTTATGAAGCTATTATTATTATTATTATTATTATTATTAATAATAATAATATTTCTTGGATGCCCTTATCCAGGGCAACTTGCAATTGTTACAGAATTTTGCAGCACAAATAAGAGATCAAATTCAAGAGCAAAATAATTAACACAGTAAATTAGTTTTGGGAGCGATTTTTTTTTTTTGGCTGCAGCTGCAACTCTCTGCCGCTCGTCATGCGTGACTCCTCCTCTGTTTGTGTGTTAATCCCCTCCCAGTCTGACCAGTTGACCACAGAGCTGGGAGCGGAGCGCAGCAATGCTCAGAAGCTGGAGAACGCCCGGCAGCAGCTGGATCGCCAGGCCAAGGAGCTGCGGCTGAAGCTCACAGAGATGGAAGGGGCCGTGAAGTCCAAGTACAAGACCGCTATCGCCGCCCTGGAGGCCAAGATCGCACAGCTGGAGGAGCAACTGGACCTGGAGACCAGGTGAGAGAGAGAGAGAGAGAGAGAGAGAGAGAGAGAGAGAGAGACCGCTGAACCAGGTGAGAGAGAGAGAGAGAGACCGCTGAACCAGGTGAGAGAGAGGTGAGAGAGAGAGAGAGAGACCGCTGAACTAGGTGAGAGAGAGACCGCTGAGGAGAGAGAGAGAGAGAGAGACCGCTGAACCAGGTGAGGAGAGAGACCGCTGAACCAGGTGAGGAGAGAGAGCTGAACCAGGTGAGGAGAGAGACCGCTGAACCAGGTGAGGAGAGAGACCGCTGAACCAGGTGAGGAGAGAGACCGCTGAACCAGGTGAGAGAGAGGAGAGAGACCGCTGAACCAGGTGAGGAGAGAGACCGCTGAACCAGGTGAGGAGAGAGACCGCTGAACCAGGTGAGGAGAGAGACCGCTGAACCAGGTGAGGAGAGAGAGAGAGAGACCGCTGAACCAGGTGAGGAGAGAGACCGCTGAACCAGGTGAGGAGAGAGAGAGAGAGAGAGACCGCTGAACCAGGTGAGGAGAGAGACCGCTGAACCAGAGAGAGAGAGAGAGACCGCTGAACCAGGTGAGGAGAGAGACCGCTGAACCAGGTGAGGAGAGAGACCGCTGAACCAGGTGAGGAGAGAGACCGCTGAACCAGGTGAGGAGAGAGGCTGAACCAGAGAGAGAGAGAGAGACTGCTGAACCAGGTGAGGAGCCACAACTTGACTGCAGCTTGGTCCAACTCCTCTGAGAGATGAGAGAGAGACCGCTCTCCAGCGCTTGGAGAGAGACCGCTGAACCAGGTGAGAGAGAGACCACTCCAGGTGAGTGAGAGACCCGCTGACCCTGGCGAGGAGAGAGACCGAGAAGAGAGCCTGGAGACCGCTGAGCAGAGAGAGATAGAGACTCGCTGAAAACCAGTGGTCCTAGAGAGACCGCTGACTGGTCCACCGGTGAGCGCTCTGAAGCAAGAGTGACGATAGAGGTACCAGCGCACTGAACCAGGAGACTCTCTGGTCTGAACTCTCTCTCTCTGGCGACTGTGGTGAGGACACTCCTCAGTGAGAGAGAAGAGAGACCGCTGACTTGTCCACTCCTCTCCTCTCGAGGCGACCAGGTCTCCCAGCCGACTCAGGTGAGGATAGAGACCAGCTCCTCTAAGAGAGAGGAGAGAGGCCTGAACCAGGTGAGGACTGAAACTCCCACTGAACCAGGTGAGAGGAGAGAGAACCTGCTGAACCTCTCTGAGGAGAGACTGAGACTTCCTCCTCTGAGTCGACGAGACTCTCGCTGCCCTCTAGAGACTGAGGAGGACTGACAGTCAGCTGAACCAGGTGAGGAGAGTGAGAGAGAGAGAGAGAGAGAGAGAGAGACCGCTGAACCAGGTGAGAGAGAGAGAGAGAGACCGCTGAACCAGGTGAGGAGAGAGAGAGAGAGAGAGAGAGAGAGACTGCTGAACCAGGTGAGGAGAGAGAGAGAGAGAGAGAACTGAGGACAGGTGAGAGGAGAGAGAGAGAGAGAGAGAGAGACGAGAGAGAGGAGAGGGAGAGAGAGAGAGCTGAAGAGAGAGAGGAGAGAGAGAGAGACCGCTGAACCAGGTGAGGAGAGAGAGAGAGAGAGAGAGAGAGAGAGACTGCTGAACCAGGTGAGGAGAGAGAGAGAGACCGCTGAACCAGGTGAGAGAGAGAGAGAGAGAGAGAGACTGCTGAACCAGGAGACCCCTCTCCCCTCTCGGCAGGGAGAGACCGGCTGCCTCGAAGCTGGTGTTGTGTATTGATCGTGTATCTTCTCTCGGCAGGGAGAGACCGGCTGCCTCGAAGCTGGTGTTGTGTATTGATCGTGTATCTTCTCTCCGCAGGGAGAGACAGGCTGCCTCGAAGCTGGTTCGTCGCACAGAGAAGAAGCTGAAGGAGGTCGTGCTGCAGGTGGACGACGAGAGACGCAACGCTGAGCAGCTGAAGGACCAGGTGAGGTCACTCGTTGGAACAGAGCAGGCGAGGCGGCGCTGTACAGGGGAGAGAGGCGCCGTCTATAGACGGGGGAGAGACGGACCAGGAGTGTTTCATTCAGACACCTCTTGGTATTGCATAAAAGATCTCTAACCGCGCGTCTCCTCCCTTCTTTCTCTCTCCAGGCGGAGAAGGCGAACGCCCGCACGAAACAACTGAAGAGGCAGCTGGAAGAGGCGGAGGAGGAGGCCCAGCGAGCGAACGCAACGAGGAGGAAGCTGCAGCGCGAGCTGGAGGACGTGAGCGACACGGCAGAGACGATGAACAGAGAGGTCAGCCTGCTGAAGAGCAAGCTGAGGTGAGACGCAGGAGCCCACGAACACTGAAGCACTGAAACCGATCAAGCTGTGATCAATACAGAATTGAAATCTCTCCTCTTTTTCTCTCTCTCTCTCTCTCTCTCTCTCTCTCTCTCTCAGGCGCGGTGATCTTCCCTTCGCGATGCGTCGCATCGCCGGCCGCAAGGGCGCCGACGATCTCTCCGACGACGAGACCGACGGCAAGACGGAGCCCGCGGGAGACTCCAAACCAGAGTAGAGAGGGGCGCCCACAGCCGCCTGCTGCTGCACCACACTGCCCTCAAGTGGCTGAACGCGGCACAGCACCCTCCTCATTCTCCAGCTCCACACTGCTTAAAGAAATATATACATATTTCAGATTTTTTTTTTCCAATCTTTTTTTCAAGGTTTTACGAGCAATTCGGAGTCCTTTTTTTACTCTCTCCAAAGCGCTTTTGCTTGTGATGTACAATCAGATTATAAATCTCTGTGCTGTACGTTCTGTTTTCATAGCTCCAGCTATATGTAATGACGATGATTTTATAAGATGATGATGATGGGAATCGATTTTTTTTGACCGAGGTGGTTTTGTTTTTTGTGGGTTGTGTGAAGCTGCCGCCATTGTGGCTCCTCTCCGGCGCTGCAGGGCGGGAGTCGATCAGGAAGCTTGAGCCAAGATGGCCGGCGCAGGGATGCAGTTTCTTAAGCTTGTGTTTCTGTGTTTGTTTTTTCTGAAGTCATTTCCGTCCCTTTCGGATTCAGAGAATCTCAGGAGTCCTGTTGATGCCACTGTGTGTGTTTATTATTATTAGGCGTGTTTATTAAACTCGGTTGCCGGTGTTTGAAACAGCAGCCTGTGCTGATCAGCGTGTAAACAGAAGGGGGCGGCGCTGCCTTCCTGGAGCGCAATCTGACTCAACAAGATTATTTTTTTAATTTGTTTTTTTGTAGCAGGTAGAAGCTAACAGAAAAAAATCTAGAAATGTTCTGGAATTATCTGCGATGGTTCTAGATTATGGTCTTTTTCGCTGAAATAAGTCAAATGAAAGTGATCTGATTTGAATAAAAAAAAAATCTCTCTCCTCTCTCTCATTCCTTTTTGTATCTATCAAATAAAAAACTGGACCAAAAAATATATATATTGAAAGAAATAAAGCTTAAAAATATCCCTTGTTCTCTGTTATTTCACTCTGTGTGTGTGTGTGTGTGTGTGTGTGTGTGGCTCAGATTTCAACCCGGCTCTCTCTGGAGAGGGAGAGAAATAAACAGGGGATCCTGTAACAGACTGTGAGGAATTATAATGGAAGCGGACTGGATTAAAGTCTCTCCTCCACTCCTCTTGGTATTCAGAGGGACTTTGATCTAAGTTGCTTTTATTCAGTTTATATATTTGCTCTGTGTTTTTTTCTCGATACAATACACACCTGAATATGCATAATCGATATTCTGTAATCGCTTCACTGGTGGGTAACGGGGTCACTGTTTCGTGTTTTATTACATTAGTTTCTGTAGTGTGAGAGGCTTATCAACGCATGTATGCTTTGAGTTCGAGATATATATATATAATCTCAATGTGTTTTTAAAATTGCAAATATATATTTTTTAAAGTGAACTGCCATTTTTGTCCAGTAGGTGGCGATGAAAAAAAAAAAAGTTGTTTGGGGAGGCCAATAAAAAATATATATTAAAGTGCCTTCATTGCCGGCGTGTGCAGAATAAAGTGTGCTGAGAACGCACGAGTCTGTGTTTGAATCCAATTTGTTACAAATAAAGCTTATAAACACAGAAAAAAAAAACCTTTGTCCTCTTAACTCTCAAACTGTCCAATGTCTGATTGTGATTATGAAACTAATAATAATAGAAATACAATTCTCACCTATTTACGTCACAACTTCCATTTGTGTTATCTCCAATTATACACACACACACACACTTTTTTGAAAACACGAAAAAAATGACCTGACGCAATAACGTTGTTATATTCGCACGGCTGTAGCGGCGCTTTTCCCCCGGCAGGTGTCACGCATTGCCTCGCAATCCAGATCAGTCCTCCCTCCTCCTCCTCCTCCCCCTGCCCTCAGTTCCTCCCTCTCTCCCCGCATGACTTACAATGCTGTCCGAGGCAGACTGAACCGGTTTCAGCAGCCGATACAGGGTTATGAAACGCTTATAAAAACAAGCCGGCCGCCAAATGCGCAACGGAGCCTTCCGCCGATATCCGTGCCGGCTTAGCGCAGCGCGAACACGGGACTGAAGCGCACGACTCGCCTCTATCGGGCAAGCGGAGCCCGGCTTGCTGCTGCACCGGAATTAACGGGAGAAGCTTGATTCAGACGCTGCATCGCCACAAATAAAAATAATAAATAATAATAATAAAACACCGCCGCCGCCTGACTTTGCGAAGGGAAACGCAGCGCGGAACTGCCTGAATCCTGCCTCACTGTAGCGGGACCAGAAGGGTTTCATTTGTGTTTATTCGTTTCTGACTTAGAAGCGGCGGAATATAAATTGTGTATATTTATTAAAACCCTTTTAATCGTGAAATTAAAAACAGGAGGTGACGACAGCTCGAGCAGAGTAAGTATTTGTTTGTTTGTGCCGACTTTAATGGACAGCAGAAAAATAACCGCTGAACTTGTTTTAACGTGCAGAAACAATAAAAAGAAGAAGAATATCAATTATTTTTGTTAATTTTTTAATGTGTATAAGTTTTTGAATTAAAGTAATATTAATAATCCTCGTTGTTAAGCCGCCTCGTTCCTGTTCTAGCGCCGTGCTGACCTGTCGCTTCAGTCTCTAGTTTTTAGAGAACACGGTGTCTCTTGTGGGAAATCTCAAGCTTTTCCTGTGGGACGTCCCGAGTGACGCAATCCTCGTGTCCACCCATCCACGCAGATCCGCTGAGCAAAGTGCAGAGTCTAAAAACTCGGGAGTGCTTAACGATGCAAGCGGCGGCCGGCAGTGTGGCATCTCTGAGGACTGAGACAGAGTAACACGTGTGTGTGTCTAGAAACCTAATTCAGATCCGAACTAACGCGCAACCGTCGCGGTGAATCTGCAGCCACTGGCGTGCAGAATCGATGCATTTCTATACAATTATAACCGGAGGATGGTGCTGGGTTGTTGTTGTTGTTTTCAGACCGAAAGATTAAAAACGCGAGAAGGGAAGAGAATCTCGGCTTCTAGAAGGAGATATCGATCGCCGATAAATCAATCAATCAATATCGATGAACACGGACCCCGGCGCGGCTTTGACCACAGCGCTCTGGACCCAGCACAAGATGGAAGTGGTGCTGGTGAGTCGAGCCCCCCTGGCACGCCCCCTCTGTGATTGGTGGCCCCTTTCTCTTACTGTGATGTGATTGGTTGGTAGCACTCTTGTTTCCCCTGGCAGTCAGGGAGATTGGGGGCTTGGCTTGACCAGTAAATTATTAGAGAGATCACAGCTGAGCCAGTGTCTTTAGAAACAGCGTGAGGTCACCACCCTGTCTGCTTGCCTCTGTCTCTCTTGTGATATGAGTGTTTCCTTATAATAATGCATGCTAGAAACAGAGAATCTCTCTCTGTGAGTCACAGTACTGTCTGTCTCTCTGTGTCAGATAGCAGGCAGGTTCTGTGCTGACACACACACACCCCCTACTGTAGCGCTCTCTCTCTGAGATGTGAGAGTAGGGAGG
>NW_024472680.1:0-3090 GCF_017654505.1 Polyodon spathula | reverse complement strand
CAGGAGATCGAATTCCCCCTCAGTGACCTCACAGTGGGGCGTGTGCAGTGCAGTGCAGTCTACTTCATACTTCAAACAAGGCTGGATTTCTCTAAAGCGTTTCGCTGAGTTCCTGATTTCTGTGAAGTGTACCCCTTGCTGTGTAAGCTGTAGTTTCCCTGTGAAAAATCCCTTTTCATATATTTATTTTATCACTCAGAGTGAAGGTTTCCGTGATGCTCCGCTCTGCCCGTCGCACAGCGTTTAGGAAGCTGGCAGCCTCTTGAGCTGGCGTGCTTTCGGTGAACGACTGACTGAACGCACGCTGCAGGCAGCGGCACGCTTCCTTCATAGCATCTAATCTCTTGAACCCGCCTCCCCAGGGCAACACCAATAAGAAAAAGCGGCGGGATCGCGTGCAGGACCTGATTGACATCGGCTTCGGCTACGATGAGACAGACCCCTTCATTGACAACTCTGAGGCTGTGAGTCCCTTTCACCCAACTGAGCAGAGCTGAAACAGCAAGGCTGCCAGTCTGTCGACGTGCTGCCACAGCCTGGCCGACGTGTGTGACTGCTGTGTGTCAGACTGCCATGTAAGCACCTCTCTCCCTCCCTCTCTCTCTCTCCCTCGCTCTCTCCCTCTCCCTCCCTCTCTCCCAGTATGATGAACTGGTCCCAGCCTCTCTCACCACGAAGTTTGGTGGTTTCTACATCAATGCCGGGACGCTGCAGTTCAGACCCGCCTCTGACTCGGAGGGAGACGACACTCGGGGAGAGAACAAGATGAAACCACACAGAGTGAGTCTGCTCTGTAACACTGGAGCACTGCGCTCTGTGACTCTGGAGCACTGAGAGCTAATACTGACCCTAACCTTCCATCTCCCCACTGCAGAAGCTGAAGGAGGGAGAGGATAGAGGGATGAAGAAGCGCAAGAGGAAAGATGAGGGGAGCAGCATGGAGAAAGAGAAGAAGCCACGCAAGAACAGAGTGCCCAAGACACTGGGGTGAGAGGCTGGTACAATAATGCAATATAACACTGCAGTGAGAGGCTGTTACAATACTGTGCAATACTGCAATATAACACTGCAGTGAGAGGCTGTTACAATACTGTGCAATACTGCAATATAACACTGCAGTGAGAGGCTGTTAAAACACTGTGCAATACTGCAATATAACACTGCAGTTAGAGGCTGTTACAATACTGTGCAATACTGCAATATAACACTGCAGTGAGAGGCTGTTACAATACTGTGCAATACTGCAATATAACACTGCAGTTAGAGGCTGTTACAATACTGTGCAATACTGCAATATAACACTGCAGTGAGAGGCTGTTATGATACTGTGCAATACTGCAGTATAACACTGCAGTGAGAGGCTGTTACAATACTGTGCAATACTGCAATATAACACTGCAGTGAAAGGCTGTTACGATACTGTGCAATACTGCAGTATAACACTGCAGTGAGAGGCTAGTGATTTCAGTGTAACTATAATTCTAATTGTAACTGGAACAAAATATCAAAACTGGAATTGCAGTTTCAGCAAACAAATTTTAGTGCAACTCTGTGTGTGTAGTGTAACTAGCTCTGTGTGTTTTCAGGGTCTCTGCAGTGTAACTAGCTCTGTGTGTTTTCAGGGTCTCTGCAGTGTAACTGTGTGTGTTTTCAGGGTCTCTGCAGTGTAACTCTGTGTGTGTTTTCAGGGTCTCTGCAGTGTAACTAGCTCTGTGTGTTTTCAGGGTCTCTGCAGTGTAACTGTGTGTGTTTTCAGGGTCTCTGCAGTGTAACTCTGTGTGTGTTTTCAGGGTCTCTGCAGTGTAACTCTGTGTGTGTTTTCAGGGTCTCTGCAGTGTAACTCTGTGTGTGTTTTCAGGGTCTCTGCAGTGTAACTAGCTCTGTGTGTTTTCAGGGTCTCTGCAGTGTAACTCTGTGTGTGTTTTCAGGGTCTCTGCAGTGTAACTGTAACTCTGTGTTTTCAGGGTCTCTGCAGTGTAACTCTGTGTGTGTTTTCAGGGTCTCTGCAGTGTAACTAGCTCTGTGTGTTTTCAGGGTCTCTGCAGTGTAACTCTGTGTGTGTTTTCAGGGTCTCTGCAGTGTAACTCTGTGTGTGTTTTCAGGGTCTCTGCAGTGTAACTCTGTGTGTGTTTTCAGGGTCTCTGCAGTGTAACTCTGTGTGTGTTTTCAGGGTCTCTGCAGTGTAACTCTCTGTGTGTTTTCAGGGTCTCTGCAGTGTAACTCTGTGTGTGTTTTCAGGGTCTCTGCAGTGTAACTCTGTGTGTGTTTTCAGGGTCTCTGCAGTGTAACTCTGTGTGTGTTTTCAGGGTCTCTGCAGTGTAACTAGCTCTGTGTGTTTTCAGGGTCTCTGCAGTGTAACTCTGTGTGTGTTTTCAGGGTCTCTGCAGTGTAACTGTAACTCTGTGTTTTCAGGGTCTCTGCAGTGTAACTCTGTGTGTGTTTTCAGGGTCTCTGCAGTGTACTCTGTGTGTGTTTTCAGGGTCTCTCTCTGTGTGTTTTCAGGGTCTCTGCAGTGTAACTCTGTGTGTGTTTTCAGGGTCTCTGCAGTGTAACTCTGTGTGTGTTTTCAGGGTCTCTGCAGTGTAACTAGCTGTGTGTGTTTTCAGGGTCTCTGCAGTGTAACTCTGTGTGTGTTTTCAGGGTCTCTGCAGTGTAACTGTAACTCTATGTGTTTTCAGGGTCTCTGCTCTCAACGCTCACAGACCCGAGAAGAAGAAGCGGAAGAAGCTGATGAAAGACTCTCTGTCGCTGGCCGCCATGCTGCGCAAATTCACACGAGAGAAAGAGAGCATGAAGAGGAGCGGCACCCCGACCCCCGCAGGGCTCCCCAAACCCCTCAAACCCCCCTTCTCCACCCACAACCCTGCTCTGCACGACCTCCCAGACCCCTCCGTCCTGTCACTTCTGGGCTCGGCCAATGACAGCGAGCTGTTCCAGCAGGCAGCCAATGCCATGGAGCTGCTGGGAGGCATTGACCTGGAGGGGCTGCTGGACTCCACCCCCCAGGACAGCCCCGAGGGAGGGGCCAGCATCTGCGGCCAGGAGAACGGCATGCTGGGAGCTGCGGTCCCTGCGGGCGGCGGGGGGGCG
>NW_024472679.1:0-17258 GCF_017654505.1 Polyodon spathula | reverse complement strand
ATCCAGCCCTCTGAAATGTCTTTATAATATACAGCACTAGACCCTGATATTGATGAGATCCAGCCCTCTGAAATGTCTTTATAATATACAGCGCTAGACCCTGATATTGATGAGACACAGCCCTCTGAAATGTCTTTATAATATACAGCACTAGACCCTGATATTGATGAGACACAGCCCTCTGAAATGTCTTTATAATATACAGCACTAGACCCTGATATTGATGAGATCCAGCCCTCTGAAATGTCTTTATAATATACAGCGCTAGACCCTGGTGTTATGTTGTGTGATGTTGGATTTGAGTTGATTTCGCATCGTTTCTCTTGCAGGCTTCCATTATAGAGCCAGGTCTTGGTCTTCAGTCTTGGTGGACAAACCATTGAGAGGACAAGGACTCCAAACTGTGTGTGTCTGAGTGATAGTATGTGCGTGTGATAGTTTCTGAGTGATAGTGTGTATGTGTGTGTGTCTGCGTGTGATAATTTCTGAGTGTCTGTCTGTGTTTGTCAGTGTGATACTGTGTGTGTACACCAAAGACAAATGTACAATTTAAATGTATTTATAATTGCTGTATGTTGATTGAAAAGAAATAAAAAGTTTTTTTTTTTTTTTCAACTGTGTTTAAACTTCTTTGTTATTCTTT
This sequence comes from Polyodon spathula, assembly GCF_017654505.1. NCBI lineage: Eukaryota > Metazoa > Chordata > Actinopteri > Acipenseriformes > Polyodontidae > Polyodon > Polyodon spathula. The sequence goes on along the minus strand of NW_024472679.1, from coordinate 16,615 downwards.
AGCTGAATAAATAAATCAGAATTATAGGAGGAACTGGGAGGGAAGCAGTGTGGCTCTAGCGGAGCTGAGGAGGGACTGGGAGGGAAGCAGCGTGGCTCTAGTGGAGCTGAGGAGGGACTGGGAGGGAAGCAGTGTGGCTCTAGCGGAGCTGAGGAGGGACTGGGAGGGAAGCAGTGTGGCTCTAGCGGAGCTGAGGAGGGACTGGGAGGGAAGCAGTGTGGCTCTAGCGGAGCTGAGGAGGGACTGGGAGGGAAGCAGTGTGGCTCTAGCGGAGCTGAGGAGGGACTGGGAGGGAAGCAGCGTGGCTCTAGCGGAGCTGAGGAGGGACTGGGAGGGAAGCAGCGTGGCTCTAGCGGAGCTGAGGAGGGACTGGGAGGGAAGCAGCGTGGCTCTAGCGGAGCTGAGGAGGGACTGGGAGGGAAGCAGTGTGGCTCTAGCGGAGCTGAGGAGGGACTGGGAGGGAAGCAGTGTGGCTCTAGCGGAGCAGAGGAGGGACTGGGAGGGAAGCAGCGTGGCTCTAGCGGAGCTGAGGAGGGGCTGGGAGGGAAGCAGCGTGGCTCTAGCCAGATTTATTTTTAAAAGAATCAAACAATTTATTTCACGACCAGGTATTTTATTTATTTTTTTACTTTGATAAAATATTTAATCAAGAACAACAGTATAACACCCAACAGTCAGTTAATGAAATATCAATTAGATTTTATGATTGTGCATTATTAATATTGTGATCCTTTGCAAAGGGAGAATTTCGCACTATTTCCCACAATGCATTGCGACAGGATTCACCTTTCAAAGACTTTTTTTTTTCCTTTCCTTATAAAAAGGATTCATTTAAACTCCACAGGGAGACACTTCCTGCAGATGCAGCGTTTCCTGTCGAGAATGGCTTTGGAGTGTTGTTACAAGCAGAGCTGTTTAAAAACACGCAAGAAACTCAAAATCAACAAACGTTTCCACTAGAAAATAAACCATTGAATTCACACTGAAGACACAGAGAGAGACTTCTAGTGGAAACGTTTGCCATTGAATTCACACTGAAGACACTGAGAGAGACTTCTAGTGGAAACATTGACCTTGTGAAGTTTACTGTCGCAGTTCTCAATGTAAAAGGACACAGTAAATTGGACAGTAGCTCATGAGATTTGCTCTCCCTACAAAAATCAACATGAAGAAGCTCCCCTCAAGAATCTAGCCAGCCAAACCATAATATACCGTGCGTGACCCTGTAACCGATAGCAACGGCAGTAGATAGACCTGCAGAATTCAACGTTGAGAGGCTGGATGGGAGAGGAGAGGCAGCATGAACCTCACTGACTCGAACATCAGTCCAGCCCAGCTGCTTTCAACACACACTTTCAGATCAGCACAGATGAGACTGATTTCCTCTATCCTTTCACAGTGGACTTCCACAGCAGCGTCTACAAGCTGATCCTGTACAGAATGAAGCTGCCAGACCCTCTACAGAACGAAGCTGGCTGATTCTCTACAGAACGAAGCTGGCTGATTCTCTACAGAACGAAGCTGGCTGTTCCTTTGCCAGTTCATAGATTCCCCCTCATTTCTGTCAATCAATCAAAGCAATTAGCAGCTACTGATCACTGGGGTTGGAACAGAGTGTAACAAGTGATTGATCAACACCACGCTCTATTGATAAGGCAGGAGTGATATTCATGCAGAAAAATAAAAACAAACCGATTATACACAGATATCGTTCGACACATTTGGAGTGGTTTTGTAACCGACAGAATAATTCAACTGTTTTTCATTGTAGTGTAAACAGGGCTGGGAATCAGACTCCTATTGCACAGCAGCGTGATCCAGTCCAGGTTTCACTGCTACCAGCTTGATCAGCCCCCAGTGTGTGGACCCCCCCAGTGTGTCTAGCTAACAAGCTCAGGTGCTACCAGCAGGACTGGATCAGCCCCCAGTAAAAGCAGGACTGGATCACACCGCTGTGCAGCGGGAGTCTGATTATTAAACTCCTAGTGAAAGCAGGACTGGATCACACTGCTGTGCAGCGGGAGTCTGATTATTAAACTCCTAGTGAAAGCAGGACTGGATCACACTGCTGTGCAGCGGGAGTCTGATTATTAAACTCCTAGTGAAAGCAGGACTGGATCACACCGCTGTCTCTGATTATTAAACTCCTAGTGAAAGCAGGACTGGATCACACTGCTGTGCAGCGGGAGTCTGATTATTAAACTCCTAGTGAAAGCAGGACTGGATCACACCGCTGTGCAGCGGGAGTCTGATTATTAAACTCCTAGTGAAAGCAGGACTGGATCACACCGCTGTGCAGCGGGAGTCTGATTCCCAGCCTTGCAATAAGACACTAAAATCAGTTGGAAATAGATAAATATACTTGCCTGCCAATATTGAAAAGGGTTAATAAACTCTGTTTAATATTAGCAGGCTGGATTAGGCTTCCTGGCCCCACCCCCTCCCAGGTCCAGCGCTCTTGACTGCTTCTACTGAAGCTCCTTCATCCTGTTGAGGGCGCTGCCCGCCTTGAACCACTCGATCTGAGTCTCGTTGAACGTGTGGTTGAGAGAGATGGTGTCCTGAGTGCCATCCCCGTGCTTGACGATGCCTTTGAGAGGCTAAGAGGAGGAAGGAAAAAAACGAGAGAAGGAGAGGGAGAGCAGCAGAGGGAGGAGCATAGAGAAAGAGATAGGGAGAGGAGCAGAGAAAAAAGAGAATAGGAGAGAGAAGGGCAGAGAGAGAGAGCGAGAAAGAGGAGACAGTCAGTAACTTTTCCCATCCTTAACCAGCCCAGCCAATTCAAACATCTGTCAAAGACAGAAACAGCCCCCCCCCCCCCCCCCCCCCCTAAAATATCCCTGGAGTCTGATCTCCAGAACCTGAGCTGAGTGACGCTCAGAGCGAGTTTCCCGGAGAAGCGCTTCAGCAGAGAGATGGAGGAATGCAAGCCCTGCGCCTGCACTGCCTCCCCTCCGTCAGCAGGGGGCGGCGATGCAGTTTCCCTGTGCCGGTTGCGTACCTTTCCTGGGAGGAACTCCTTCAGCCCGTGAATGGAGACCTTGTCGTCCGGTCGGATCTTGTCGTAATCGCTGGGGTCGGAAAACGTTAGAGGAAGCATGCCTTGCTTCTTCAGATTAGTCTCTGCAGAGGGAGAGAGAGAATTTTACACATTGCCTGCTGGACTCAGTTTAGTTTCAGTAACGCTGATGAAGGCACTAGAGCCCCAAACTAGAGCTGCTCTGCTGGGCTGGGTTCAGTTTCTCTCACCGTGGATCCTGGCGAAGCTCTTGGTCAGGATGACCCTCCCCCCCAGGTGTCGGGGCTCCAGGGCGGCGTGCTCTCGACTCGAACCCTCGCCGTAGTTCTCATCCCCGACCACCAGCCACTGCACACCTTGTTTCTGCAGAGAGAGAGGAGAGAGCAAGGGAAAGGAGAGCACAGGGTTCTTGAGTCACATACAGTAAGATTGATGAAGTGGCTGCAATGAGGTAAGGGCCCAGTGCTCCCAGTTTAACTGGGATACGTTTACATTACATCTGTACAGAACGGAGCACTGCGCCCGGGAACTGCACACACCCACCCACACACACTCTCACCTTGCAGTACCTCGCAGTCTCTCAACCCCCCCCCCTCTCTCTCACCTTGCAGTACCTCGCAGTGTCTCACCCTCACCCCCCCTCTCACCTTGTACCCCCTCACCCCCTCTCTCACCTTGTAGTACCTCGCAGTGTCTCACCCTCACCCCCCCTCTCTCACCTTGCCTCGCAGTGTCTCACCCTCACCCCCCCTCTCACCTTGTAGTACCTCGCAGTGTCTCACCCTCACCCCCCCTCTCACCTTGTAGTACCTCGCAGTGTCTCACCCTCACCCCCCCTCTCACCTTGTAGTACCTCGCGGTGTCCGGCACTCCGCTGTACTCTCCGGTCAGCTGGTTCTTCACCTGGTTCACTTTGTTGTTCTCAATGTTCACCGCTCCGATCAGCAGGTTGTTGGAGATGTTGTCCAGGTGTCCTCGGAACTTGAGCCAGGGTCCGGCCGCGGAGATGTGGTCGGTGGTGCACTTCCCCTTCACCTGCACAGGGGCGGCGCCAGAGAGTCAGTAGGCAAAACTATACTTCTGCACAGTTAAATCAAATCTTAAAAAGGCAACAGAACAGCTGTAAATATTTCACACGAGTCTCAATCCTAAATCTTTTGGCGACAATTTGCCCGCAGCTGTACATGTTGTACGGTAATAGAGGCCTGTATCGCTTGTGATACGAGACCCACAGCGTAAAGAACTACAGCTCCCAGCATGCCTCGCCACTGCCACAGGTACAGATGCATGCTGGGAGCCGTAGTCCGTTCGCTCACCTTAATGAGAACCTGCAAGTCCTCCAGCTCCTCCCCACTCCAGCGGTCGAAGGGCTCGAGGAGCTGCAGCCGCTGGCTCTGGGGGCTCACGGCGACTGGCTGGGAGCCCCCCTTGGCCGGGGGGTGCTGGTAGGTGTCCTGGCCGGGGTCGAAGTCCCGGGACGGCAGCTCATCTCCGCTGGGTGGCTGCAGCTTGAACTTCTCTCCGCTCGGAGCGGTCAGGAAGTCAGTCTCCGGATCAAAATCCAACCGGCCCGCGATCGCCATGGCGGTGACGATCTGAGAGAGAGGAGGAAGAGAATAGAGGAGAGACAAGGGGAAGAGGAAAGGGAGGAAGAGAGAAGAGGGAACAGAAGGAATGGAGGGGGAGAGAGAACAGAGGATGGAAGAGAGAGGTTTAGAAATAGTAAAAATAAATAACTCAATGAAAATCAAAACCAGCAGCACCAGCCACAACCTTTCACCAAACTCTTGGCCATTACAATATAGAACTACAGCTCCCAGCATGCCTCTGCAGCAATGGTGAGGCATGCTGGGAGCTGTAGTTCTTTACGCTGTGGGTCTCGTATAGCAGACCTCCGTTACTAGCTCCAGCGCCCAGCCCCAGGGCGCCCCCCCTCCCTCACCTCGGGGGAGGTGACGAAGGCGTGGGTGGCGGGGTTGGCGTCGTTCCTCCCCGTGAAGTTTCGGTTGTAAGACGTGACGATCGTGTTCTTCTCTCCCTTCTTGACGTCTCGTCTGAGGGGAAAAAAAAATTAATAAAAAAAACCACACAATTAAAACGGGCGATCAGTTTTACTGTCACTGCATCAGTCGAATGCACAATACAATCAATCTACAGGGCTGGGAATCAGACTCCCATTGCAGAGCAGTGTGATCCAGTCCAGGTTTCATATCTTAGACTTTGGTTGTAGCTGATTTTATAGTGGAGAGAGCTGCAGTATATTGGTGGTAGCAGTGGGATATTTAGACAGAGGGATCAGGGCTGGGAATCAGACTCCTATTGCACAGCAGTGTGATCCAGTCCAGGTTTCACTGCTACCAGCTTGATCAGCCCCCAGTGTGTCTAGCTAACAAGCTCAGGTGTGTCTTATTATTAAACTCCTAGTGAAAGCAGGACTGGATTCCCAGCCCTGTGATGGGATTGCAGTGTTATTTTTGTTTTTCTGGGTTAATCTCACCCCTACCTGTCCCACTGTCCAATGCAGGGTCCGCAGGCATTCGCCAGAACCAGCCCGCCAACATCGGTCAGGATCTTCGTCTGTTGGCACGAAAAAGATAACAGAAAATAAAAGTTTTGCTGGCTCGGACTATGGCTCCCTGCACCCGCAGCCATAGCAAAGCATGCTGGGAGCTGTAGTTCTTTACGCTGTGGTCTTGTGCTCCAATACAAACCTCTATTACAATACAGAACTACGGCTCCCAGCATGCCTCTGCACCTGCGGCAATGGCGAGGGATGCTGGGAGCTGTAGTTCTTTATGCTGTGGGTCTCGTATCACAAGCAATACATGACTACAGCTCCCAGCATGCCTCTGCACCTGTAGCCATAGTGAAGCATGCTGGGAGCTGTAGTTCTTGATGCTGTGGTCTTGTGCTCCAATACAAGCCTCTTAATACAGAACTACAGCTCCCAGCATGCCTCTGCACCCGTGGCAATGGTGAGGCATGCTGGGAGCTGTAGTTCTTGACTGCGAGTCTCGTATCGAGACTACAGCTCGCAGCATGCCTCTGCCGAGGAGGAACGGCGGACCGTCACTCACGTAGCCGTCTCTCTCGATGGTGGCTCGGATCTGCTCCGATCCGGGAGTCACAGTGAACTGGGACTTGCATTTCATCCCCTTGTCCAGGGCCTGTTTCGCCAGGGAAGCCGCGCGGCCCATGTCCTCGTAACTGGAGTTGGTGCAGCTGCCAATCAACCCTGTGGAAGCAGCAGAGACTCGAACTCAAAACCTTTAAAACAACAACAACAGAAAAAACGATCGAGCGCGAACAGCCAATCCTCTTCCAGATCTAGCAGGGTTCCGGAACGCTGAACTGTGAATTTCAACTTCAAATCAAACCGCCCATAAATCATTCTAACCTACAGATAACACTCAAAACTGCTCGAAACGCACTTTCTAGCGCCGGTCTGGAGACGAGGGCACTCTGACAGGAGGTCGCCGTGGCGAAGGCTCAGCAGGGCAGAGACGACCGGTCTGCGACTCTGTCATCAGCAGGATCCAAACCACACCCTCAAAACCGGCCAATCAAACTCCTAACCCCTCTTCAGCGGGAGCCAATCCAGTCCCTGGCCAGCTTGAATGATGCCCCGCCTCCAACAGCAAGTTTCGAGTCAGTCTTGAGACCACGAGGTCTATTCAACAATTATACAGAAAAATCATAACAAGAGCCCCAATATATATATATATATAAACATGTGTTAGCAATAATAATACTAATAAAACGTTCCCTAAGTGGCGTTTTTTTCTATTCTAATTATGTGAGGGACTATTTTTCCTCGGCGGAAGGTTACCTGGAGACACATCACCAGTTCCAGGTATATGTAGGTTTTCAGTATTGTGTATTAAGTTTATTTTAACGAGAGAATAAAGAAATCAGTTGTTTTGTAACAGTGACAGAGCCCTCTCGATGCGGCTCTGTCTGCTGGATGACTTTCGCTGTTGACTCGCTGCCTCCTGGATTCCTCTTGTATTCTAGCAGTGTTGTGATTTCCACATTGTCACTGGGGCAAGAGCTTCAGAGAGATGCATTCATGTGACACGCAGACAGACACGCCCCCCTGTACCCCGGGAATCTGATCTTCAAGAACCGGAGCTGAATGATGTTCAGAGCGAGTTTTCCTGACAAGGGGAGAAGCGCTTCAGCAGAGAGACGGAGGAATGCATGCCCTGCCGCCAGCAGGGGGCGGTGTCACTCACCCACTTTGACTTCCAGAGGCCAGCCTGACTCCTTCGCCACTCTCCCGATCTCGGAGACAGGGTGAGCGAGGTCCGGGGTGAAGGGGCCATTAATGTGAGGTTTCAGCTGAGAGAGAGAAACGAAGGAGAGAGGGGGGAAAGGCAGAGAGGAGAAGGGGCATAGATAAAGGAGAGGGGTAGAGAGAAGGGCACAGAGACAGAGGGAGATAGGAGGGGGAAGGAGGAGAGAGATTATAAAACAAACAGGCAGAGGGAGAGGAGGGATAGAGGGAGAAGGAGCAGAGAGAAGAGAGGCAGAGAGGAGGTGAGGTAGAGGGGAGAAGGGCACAGAGAGAGAGATTATAAAACAGATCAGGATTAAATGAATTCCTCAAGCCAGGACTTGGGGTCGTTAGCTAAAGATGTCTTTTTTTTTTTAACACAGGACGTTAGGGTTATATTGTGTGTGCGTCTCTAATCGTCTCATTCTCTTGCACTGTTTGTCTGACAGACACTCCCTCTCCCCTCATTAGTTTCTTAGACTCCCTTATCCAGGGAGACTCACAACTGTTACAAAATATCACAGTACAGAAAATCAAAATACAGAGCAGCGCGGCCAGGAACAGAGAAACAACACCCCCATTAAAGAAAGGACTGGTCCTTACCGTGTCCAGATTGATCTCGATGACCTGGTCGTATTCACAGCCCTGATCGGGGACCAGAAGATCTTTGAAATCATCAGCCAGCGCAGCGATCTCTGAAAACCACAGGGAAGAGACCAAGAATGAGACACGCAGACACACAGTTTGATGCTGCAGTGTAATATAAAATCCCTTCTTGGTGTCTGTGTTAGTTTACTGCATTCTGAACAGAGTTTAGTGTCATTGAAGCTGCAGACAGACACCCCCAGATTCTGATCCTCTCAATAGCTTGTGAGCTGAAGGTGGTCCTGAGTGAGATTCATCACAATCCCTGAGCTCCCCTGACTCTGCGACTCCCCCCCTGCGGCTGTGCCTTTACCAGGGGAGACACTCAGGGGACCCCAGCACTCCCCTGGCTGTGTCACTCCCCCACGGGGCCGTGCCTTTACCAGGCGAGACCCTCGGGGGTCCCCTGAGCTCCCCTGCCTGTGGGGCTGCTGGTGGGTTTGATCCCGGGTCCCACTCACCTCCTCTCCCAGTCTTTTCCAGGTAGGTTTTCATGCGGTGATTATATGGGAAGAGAGAGGTCGTGGCTCCGATCTCAGCTCCCATGTTACAGATTGTAGCCATCCCTAGACAGAGAGGAATAATAATAATAAAAGCAGCATTGAACTTTCCACACACAAGTAATCCAGGGCTGGGAATCAGACTCCTATTGCACAGCAGTGTGATCCAGTCCAGGTTTCACTGCTACCAGCTTGATCAGCCCCCAGCGTGTCCAGCTAACAAGCTCAGGTGTGTCTGATTATTAAACTCCTAGTGAAGGCAGGACTGGATCACACTGCTGTGCAGTGGGAGACTTTACCAGACCTCTGTGCTTCACAATGCTTCCCCGTGCTTTACCAGCCCTCTCTGCGCTTCACAATGCTTCCTGCAGACAGGCTGGCTCACCTGTGCAGGAGATGGAGTCAACGCCCGGTCCGTGGTACTCCACGATGGCGCCGGTTCCCCCTTTCACAGTCAGGATTCCGGCCACCTTGAGGATCACATCCTTGGGGGAGGTCCAGCCAGAGAGGGAGCCAGTGAGCTTCACCCCAATCACCTGGAGAGAGAGAGAGAGACACACAGAGAGATCACACTGCTGATCAACCGGAGTTCCCATCCCTGTAGAGAGACTTTGGTTGAAGGAGGTTTGCAGCTGGTTTTATAGTGGAGAGAGCTGCAGTACATTGGTGGTAGTAGTGGGATATTTAGACAGACAGATCAGGGCTGGGAATCAGACTCCTATAGACAGAGAGAGACAGACAAGTTGACTTGTGGGGACAGCAAGACTCACGTTGGGACACTTGAGCTCCCAGGGGATGCCAGCCATCACGTCGACTGCGTCCGCGCCCCCCACCCCAATACACACCCCCCCCAGGCCCCCCCCGTTGGGGGTGTGCGAGTCTGTGCCAATCAGCAGCACACCAGGGTAGGCGTAATTCTCCAGGATGATCTGTAGGGGGGAGACGGAGAGAGAGACGCTCAGTTCAGTAAATTCAATGGCAAACGTTTCCATTAGAAGTCTCTCAGTGTCTTCAGTGCGACTTCAATGTATATAAACTGTAGCTACTGAATTTCTCTCTCTCAATGTTAACATGAATATAGTTCTCCCAGCACATCCCTGGGGCTGCGGGTTCGAGGGCACAGCCCTGGGACTGCCGGCTCCTGTGTTTTCACAGGCATGTGAAGTGCTCTCACACACCCCTCTATAGAAACACACAACACTGAAACCTCACCTGGTGAATGATTCCTGATCCCGGCTTCCAGAATCCCACTCCGTACTTTGCAGCAGCCGTGGACAGGAAGTTGTACACTTCTTGGTTCACGTCCTACAGAGAATTTAAATCAAAAAATAAAATTTGATGACAAAAACCAAAAACTAGCAGCACCAGCCACAATCTTTCACCAGACTTTGCCATTACAATATAGAACTACAGCTCCCAGCATGCCTCTGCACCCACGGCAATGCTGAGGGATGCTGGGAGCTGTAGTTCTTTATGCTGTAGTCTTGTGCTCCAGTACAAACCTGGACTACAATACAGAACTACAGCTCCCAGCATGCCACTGCAACCTCAGCAGTGGCGAGGGATGAAACGAGTGATCAGGAGAGGATTGATCGGTATCCACGGCCAGGAGGAGAGATGCGATAAATACAGCGAACAAGGGGCGGGGCTTGGCTGGAGATGCTGTTGATACGATATACCTGTTTTACTGGTAAAATAAAACAGACTTAAAAAAGCGCGTGTGAAAATGAACCGAACAGGACCGCTCAGGGCTGGAGAGGAGAACCCCCCCGGAGCAGCGAAGCCGCTGGGAGTCTGGAGCCCTGCTCCCGGGTCGGCCCGGGTCTCACCTTGGCCCGCTCCAGGTCCTGGGTTCCGCCGGACAGCGCCTCGATCAGGTGGTCGCAGTGGATGGTGGAGGGCACGGCCACGCGCGCCAGGCCGCTGCTGATGAACTGCAGCATGGCCATCTGGGCCGTGGCATCCTGCATGGCCACGCGGTCCGGGTGCAGGCGCAGGTAGGAGCGTCCGCGGGAGATATCCTGAGACTCGGGCTCTGCCAGGTGAGAGTACACAATCTTCTCAGAGAGGGTGAGGGGGCGGGCCAGCCTGGGGGGGTGGGGGAGAGAGAGAGAGAGAGAGAGAGAGAGAGAGCAGGAGAGAAGGATAGGGAGAGAGGGAGAGGAGAGCAAAGAGAGGAGACCAAAGAGTAGAGAGGCAGATAGGAAAGTGAGGGGAGAGAGGAGAGACAGGAAAGGGAGGGGACGAGGAAGAGGGCAGGAGAGGAGAAGGAGAGAGGGGACAGAGGAGAGCAAAGAGAGGAGACCAAAGAGTAGAGAGGCAGATAGGAAAGTGAGGGGAGGAGAGAGAGATGAAAGGGAGGGGACGAGGAAGAGGGCAGGAGAGGAGAAGTAGAGAGGGGACAGAGGAGAGCGAAGAGGAGTGAAGCAGATAGGAACAGGAGGGGAGAGCGAAGAGAGGGAGAGGGGAAAGGGAGGGGAGGAGAGGAAAGAGGGGAGAGAGGGAAGGAGAAGAGGCAGGAAGGAGAGAGATCAGTATGTTCAGTGCAACTTCTCATCACCTTTTAATTCAAGTTTTTAACCAACAAAATAATACCTTGAAGTTACAGGAACAAAAAACCCAAAATGTAGCTATTCCCCGTTTTCCTGGATTTTGTTCTGGTTTTGTAGAAAATTAACCATTTTCCACTCCAACTGGACAGAAATCAATCCTCATATAGATCAGGGGCTGGGAATCAGACTCCTGCTGCACAGCGGTGTGATCCAGTCCTGCTTTCACTAGGAGTTTAATAATCAGACTCCCGCTGCACAGCAGTGTGATCCAGTCCTGCTTTCACTAGGAGTTTAATAATAATCAGACTCCCTGCTGTGATCACAGCAGTGTGATGCAGTCCTGCTTTCACTAGGAGTTTAATAATCAGACTCCCGCTGCACAGCGGTGTGATCCAGTCCTGCTTTCACTAGGAGTTTAATAATCAGACTCCCGCTGCACAGCAGTGTGATCCAGTCCTGCTTTCACTAGGAGTTTAATAATCAGACTCCCGCTGCACAGCAGTGTGATCCAGTCCTGCTTTCACTAGGAGTTTAATAATCAGACTTGCACAGCGTTGTGATCCAGTCACCAGTCCTGCTTTCACTAGGAGTTTAATAATAAGACACACCTGAGCTTGTTAGCTAGACACACTGGGGGCTGATCAAGCTGGTAGCAGTGAAACCTGGACTGGATCACACTGCTGTGCAACAGGAGTCCGATTCCCGCTCTCTCACTCACCTCCTACGGACGATATCGATGTTCTTCTGCATGCTCTCGTAGTTGACGAAGTGGTTCGCCTCGAAACGACTCACCGCCACCTTCGCCCGAGCGCCGCACGCCGCGGTGAGGTGCAGACGCCGCGCCCCGCGCCCCAGGGCATGCTGGGAAAGGAGAGACAGTGAGAGCATGATCAGCAGAGAGTGGTGCTCGCCTCTTCACCGGGGCAGAGACGGACATAAAAAGAAAAAAAAAAAACATGATTTCTGTAAAAAATAAATCCTGTTAAATCTTGCTTCTCACAAAGAGAATTGAAATCTTATTTCAGTCAGTTATTGAGTCGTTCAGCGGAGAGGCTTCCAGAGACTAGGGGGGTGAACTCTGCATCACCAACAACTGCTGCTGCTGCAGAGTCTCTTCCAATAGGACCTCGTTTGTTTGACGTCTCGTCCAAAGGACGGGGCACAAGGAGGTGAAGCGACTCGCTCAGGGACACACACGCGAGTCGGAGGCTCAGCCGGGATTTGAACCCTCCTGGTATCGAGACCCCCCCCTCCTTCTCCTTCTCTAACCCGCTGGGACCAGCCAGCCTCCTAATTAAAAATAAAATCAGCTTCTAATGAAAGTAGATTTTTTAGATAGATATCTATATAGATAGGGATATACTGTGGATAGATAGATAGTGCATGTATATATAGATAAATAGTGTAGATAAATAGAGTGTGTATACAGATAAATAGAGAGTGTGTATACAGATAGATAGATAGAGTGTATAGATCGATAGTGTCTGTATAGATAGATAGTGTGTAGATAGATAAATCACAGTAAATCAGTCCTCAATGTGAAAACATTTATAATGAAATACAAAAAGGAAAAAGACATTTAAAAAATGTTTAATAACATAAAACCATATTTAAAAAAAAAAAAATCCAAAATAAAAGATCACGGTAAATAGATTTTTAAATACAAATCAGGACCTCAAAATGTAGAAACGCAGCTCGCCCCCCTTTCAAAACTGTAGAAGATAAAAGCAGAGCAACGCGCAGCCCGACTTGCACGCAACGCAATTCAAAAATAACACACTTTCAATCCCAAAACTGCGCGCTTTCTTCACAAGGAAAAACATTATAAACCATTTAAAAATAAATGAACAAACCGAGTCTCGCCTGCGGAACAACGAAGCGGCTCCGCGATCTGGTGCAATAATGTCGGGTTAACCTTGCCGTCACCTTGCCCCGGGAAACAAGCCCTTACACCCGCTGAACAACCGCAACCGACACCGGGGCCCGCCGCCGTCTTCAACCCGCAAAACGACGCGTTAAAAACACTTTGCATGCATAAAAAAAACTTGCAAACGCGCTCCCGGTATCTGCAAAAGAGAGCAACCTAGCAACCGGCTGCATTGCAGAGAGGAGCGGAGGGGAGGGGGGGGGCGAGGTTTAGACCGTTTAAACCCCCCTAAAAATGCGCTAACAACCCCGCAGACCGAGCTGCTTCAGCGCAGAATCGTTTGAAGAAGGTAAACCGGGCGTTTCGGAGCCGCTGCGTCCGTTATTTCGTTTGCTTCGGGTCGTTTCTTACCTGAAGCCGGCTGACGGTCAGGCAGTAAGACGCCATTTTACTCACTGGCAAAGATGAGTCGCTTTGATTGACGTGAGGAGACGCGCGGCGTATTTATCAGATCCCGCCCGAGGTCCTGTCAGGGAACATCGCCTTTTTATTATTTTTGTTGTTTTAATTCATTTGTTCGTTTTTAATTAAAAAAATAAAAATCACCAAGTAATTCTATATGTATGACCAGACACGTTCCGGCCGAAATAAATTAAAAATATATATATTAAACTATTATTTTTTTTTTGTATTTTGTACATCTGCCCCGGGAAACAAGCCCTTACACCCGCTGAACAACCGCAACCGACACCGGGGCCCGCCGCCGTCTTCAACCCGCAAAACGACGCGTTAAAAACACTTTGCATGCATAAAAAAAACTTGCAAACGCGCTCCCGGTATCTGCAAAAGAGAGCAACCTAGCAACCGGCTGCATTGCAGAGAGGAGCGGAGGGGAGGGGGGGGGGCGAGGTTTAGACCGTTTAAACCCCCCTAAAAATGCGCTAACAACCCCGCAGACCGAGCTGCTTCAGCGCAGAATCGTTTGAAGAAGGTAAACCGGGCGTTTCGGAGCCGCTGCGTCCGTTATTTCGTTTGCTTCGGGTCGTTTCTTACCTGAAGCCGGCTGACGGTCAGGCAGTAAGACGCCATTTTACTCACTGGCAAAGATGAGTCGCTTTGATTGACGTGAGGAGACGCGCGGCGTATTTATCAGATCCCGCCCGAGGTCCTGTCAGGGAACATCGCCTTTTTATTATTTTTGTTGTTTTAATTCATTTGTTCGTTTTTAATTAAAAAAATAAAAATCACCAAGTAATTCTATATGTATGACCAGACACGTTCCGGCCGAAATAAATTAAAAATATATATATTAAACTATTATTTTTTTTTTGTATTTTGTACATCTGCCATGACCGTGACCTTATCTTTTGTCCGCCTGTAAATCAAATTTGTTTTTATTTTTATTTTAATTATTATTATTATTATTATTATTATTATTATTATTTTGTATTTTTACAATCCCCAAAACGAACCCAGAGGAATAAACAAACAAAAAATAAAACGGCATTTTTCAATTAAAAATAAATCCGTACCGGTTTCTATAGAAACACAAATAAATAAATAAATAAACAAACAAACAAAATCAAATAACTCAACGCAAAATGAAAACAGGTTGTTGACAAAAAAAAAAAAAAAAAAAAGGTATCAATATAAAAAGCAGGCTTTTAAGTGATAATAAGCGGCGGTTTCAGTTTGCATGTAAGCGGCGGGTTGAGAGGTCGCCGCTGCAGACATGGCGAAGCATCACCCGGACCTGATCTTCTGCAGAAAGCAAGCGGGCGTGGGTGAGGAGGCCGAGCCGACAAACTGCTCTTATTAATGTTTTATAAACCAAAGTCTTTAGAAAAAAAAAAAAAAAAGCGGAGTCTTTAGGAGTGAGTCCCGCGTTCAGCTAGTAAACGTGTTTCTCGGCTCCGGTTTCGAGTGTGATGAAACGCATCCATCACAGAGAGCTTTCTCTATATATAAATACATAGAAATATATCTATCTATATACATCTATATCTCTATATATCTATATATATATTCATATGTTGTTTTGAGAAATTGATTAATACATCGTCACTGTGTGTGTGTGTGTGTGTAAGTGTAGAATAAATAATTAATTACTCCCGAGTTAATCACATGTTGTTTTGAGTGTTGTGTACATCGTCACTGTGTGTGTGTGTGTGTGTGTATAGTATATAATATATAGACTATAAAACCAATTTTTTTAAGTCACTTTTTTATTTTATTAACAGCAAAGTGATCCAGTCCTGCTTTCACTAGGAGTTTAATAATTCCCGCTGCACAGCAGTGTGATAGGAGTTTAATAATCAGACTCCCGCTGCACAGCGGTGTGATCCAGTCCTGCTTTCACTAGGAGTTTAATAATCAGACTCCCGCTGCACAGCAGTGTGATCCAGTCCTGCTTTCACTAGGAGTTTAATAATCAGACTCCCGCTGCACAGCGGTGTGATCCAGTCCTGCTTTCACTAGGAGTTTAATAATCAGACTCCCGCTGCACAGCAGTGTGATCCAGTCCTGCTTTCACTAGGAGTTTAATAATCAGACTCCCGCTGCACAGCAGTGTGATCCAGTCCTGCTTTCACTAGGAGTTTAATAATCAGACTCCCGCTGCACAGCAGTGTGATCCAGTCCTGCTTTCACTAGGAGTTTAATAATCAGACTCCCGCTGCACAGCAGTGTGAGTTTTTCACTATAATAATCAGACTCCCGCTGCACAGCAGTGTGATCCAGTCCTGCTTTCACTAGGAGTTTAATAATAAGACACACCTGAGCTTGTTCCCTAGACACACTGGGGGCTGATCAAGCTGGTAGCAGTGAAACCTGGACTGGATCACACTGCTGTGTCTGATTCCCAGGCCCGTGCTTGCTGATGCGTGGCGTCTAATCTGTTGTGTTTCTTCTTCTCTTGCAGCTATTGGAAGACTCTGTGAAAAATGTAAGTACCGAATCTGGAGAGATCCCAGTACAGTGTGCAGTAGAGCTGCTGTGTGTTTACAGGGGAGAGCGATTCATAACGCCTGACTGCCTGGTAGAGAGAATCAGACCTCAGAGAATCACACTACAACACATCACGCTGCAGAGAATCACACCGCAACACACCACGCTGCAGAGAATCACACCGCAACACACCACGCTGCAGAGAATCACACCGCAACACACCGCGCTGCAGAGAATCACACCGCAACACACCACGCTGCAGAGAATCACACCGCAACACACCACGCTGCAGAGAATCACACCGCAACACACCACGCTGCAGAGAATCACACCGCAACACACCACGCTGCAGAGAATCACACCGCAACACACCACGCTGCAGAGAATCACACCGCAACACACCACGCTGCAGAGAATCACACCGCAACACACCACGCTGCAGAGAATCACACCGCAACACACCACGCTGCAGAGAATCACACCGCAACACACCACGCTGCAGAGAATCACACCGCAACACACCACGCTGCAGAGAATCACACCGCAACACACCACGCTGCAGAGAATCACACCGCAACACACCACGCTGCAGAGAATCACACCGCAACACACCACGCTGCAGAGAATCACACCGCAACACACCACGCTGCAGAGAATCACACCGCAACACACCACGCTGCAGAGAATCACACCGCAACACACCACGCTGCAGAGAATCACACCGCAACACACCACGCTGCAGAGAATCACACCGCAACACACCACGCTGCAGAGAATCACACCGCAACACACCACGCTGCAGAGAATCAC
>NW_024472678.1:0-7742 GCF_017654505.1 Polyodon spathula | reverse complement strand
ACCGCAACACACCACGCTGCAGAGAATCACACCGCAACACACCGCGCTGCAGAGAATCACACCGCAACACACCACGCTGCAGAGAATCACACCGCAACACACCACGCTGCAGAGAATCACACCGCAACACACCACGCTGCAGAGAATCACACCGCAACACACCACGCTGCAGAGAATCACACCGCACACACCGCGCTGCAGAGAATCAACCGCAACACACCGCGCTGCAGAGAATCACACCGCAACACACCACGCTGCAGAGAATCACACCGCAACACACCACGCTGCAGAGAATCACACCGCAACACACCACGAGAGAATCACACCGCAACACACCACGCTGCAGAGAATCACACCGCAACACACCACGCTGCAGAGAATCACACCGCAACACACCGCGCTGCAGAGAATCACACCGCAACACACCACGCTGCAGAGAATCACACCGCAACACACCACGCTGCAGAGAATCACACCGCAACACACCACGCTGCAGAGAATCACACCGCAACACACCACGCTGCAGAGAATCACACCGCAACACACCACGCTGCAGAGAATCACACCGCAACACACCACGCTGCAGAGAATCACACCGCAACACACCACGCTGCAGAGAATCACACCGCAACACACCACGCTGCAGAGAATCACACCGCAACACACCGCGCTGCAGAGAATCACACCGCAACACACCACGCTGCAGAGAATCACACCGCAACACACCACGCTGCAGAGAATCACACCGCAACACACCGCGCTGCAGAGAATCACACCGCAACACACCGCGCTGCAGAGAATCACACCGCAACACACCACGCTGCAGAGAATCACACCGCAACACACCACGCTGCAGAGAATCACACCGCAACACACCACGCTGCAGAGAATCACACCACAACACACCGCGCTGCAGAGAATCACACCGCAACACACCACGCTGCAGAGAATCACACCGCAACACACCACGCTGCAGAGAATCACACCGCAACACACCACACTGCAGAGAATCACACCGCAACACACCACACTGCAGAGAATCACACCGCAACACACCACGCTGCAGAGAATCACACCGCAACACACCACGCTGCAGAGAATCACACCGCAACACACCACGCTGCAGAGAATCACACCGCAACACACCACGCTGCAGAGAATCACACCGCAACACACCACGCTGCAGAGAATCACACCGCAACACACCACGCTGCAGAGAATCACACCGCAACACACCAGAGAATCACACCGCAACACACCACGCTGCAGAGAATCACACCGCAACACACCACACACCGCTGCAGAGAATCACACCGCAACACACCACGCTGCAGAGAATCACACCGCAACACACCACGCTGCAGAGAATCACACCGCAACACACCACGCTGCAGAGAATCACACCGCACACCACAGAGAATCACACCACAACACACCACGCTGCAGAGAATCACACCACAACCACCACGCTGCAGAGAATCACACCGCAACACACCACGCTGCAGAGAATCACACCGCAACACACCACGCTGCAGAGAATCACACCGCAACACACCACGCTGCAGAGAATCACACCGCAACACACCACGCTGCAGAGAATCACACCGCAACACACCACGCTGCAGAGAATCACACCGCAACACACCACGCTGCAGAGAATCACACCGCAACACACCACGCTGCAGAGAATCACACCGCAACACACCACGCTGCAGAGAATCACACCGCAACACACCACGCTGCAGAGAATCACACCGCAACACACCACGCTGCAGAGAATCACACCGCAACACACCACGCTGCAGAGAATCACACCACAACACACCACGCTGCAGAGAATCACACCGCAACACACCGCGCTGCAGAGAATCACACCGCAACACACCACGCTGCAGAAAGTCGCACTGCACAAAATCACAATACAGAAAATCACACTGCAGAGAATCACACTGCAGAAAATACAAATTTTTTGCCCACAGCTATACATGATATCTCACTGCCGCGGGTGCAGAGGCATGCTGGGAGCCGTAGTCCGAGCCAGGACGCTCATTCCACAGGGAGATGACGGCAGAAATCCACAGCGGTCACGAATCTTTACCTCAATGTTTAAAAGCTGTAAAATAAATAGATAGCATTGGATTAAAAAAAAAAAAAGTGATCAAAAACAGCCTCTGATTTGCTTGTTTCCCTGCACGGGATCCCGGCTCTTTGTCACCCTCTCCTGGCAGGCGATGGGAAGTGCGTGATCTGTGACTCCTATGTGCGCCCCTGCACCCTGGTGCGGATCTGTGACGAATGTAACTACGGGTCATACCAGGGGCGCTGCGTGATCTGCGGGGGGCCGGGGGTCTCCGACGCCTACTACTGCAAGGAATGCACCATCCAGGAGAAAGATGTGAGTCTAGAAAGACTAGAAGTCTCTCAGTGTCTTCAGTGTGAATTCAATGGCAAACGTTTCCACTAGAAGTGTCTCTCAGTGTCTTCAGTGTGAATTCAATGGCAAACGTTTCCACTAGAAGTCTCTCTGTGTCTTCAGTGTGAATTCAATGGCAAACGTTTCCACTAGAAGTCTCTCTCAGTGTCTTCAGTGTGAATTCAATGGCAAACGTTTCCACTAGAAGAGTCTCTCAGTGTCTTCAGTGTCAATTCAATGGCAAACGTTTCCACTAGAAGTGTCTCTCAGCGTCTTCAGTGTGAATTCAATGGTAAATGTTTCCACTAGAAGTGTCTCTCTGTGTCTTGCTGTGTTTGAGGGGTGAAAGCACTCTCTCGTAGTTTCTCAGCTGTGAGACACCGCTGCATTCTCGTCATGTTCTTTAAATCGTCATGTTTATTTTAATCAAGAATATTTATATTTTTTTTTTTTCTCAGAGAGACGGCTGCCCCAAGATTGTGAATTTGGGAAGTTCGAAGACAGATCTGTTCTACGAGAGAAAGAAATACGGCTTCAAGAAACGGTGAAGCCATTTCTCAAGACTGCCCGTGGCTTCGGTCTTCATTTTATAAATAAAAAAAATTGAATTTTTTTTTTTTTTTTAATGATTCTGTGTTTGAATTTTCAATTGCAATAAACTGATTTTATTATTATTATTATTATTATTATTATTATTATTATTATTATTATTATTATTAATAATGAAGGGACTGGGAAGGGAAGCATTGTGGCTCTAGCGGAGCTGAGGAGGGGCCGGGAGGGAAGCAGTGTGGCTCTAGCGGAGCTGAGGAGGGACTGGGAGGGAAGCAGTGTGGCTCTAGTGGAGCTGAGGAGGGACTGGGAGGGAAGCAGTGTGGCTCTAGCGGAGCTGAGGAGGGACTGGGAGGGAAGCAGTGTGGCTCTAGCTGAGGAGGGGCTGGGAGCAGTGAGCGAGCTGAGGAGGGGCTGGGAGGGAAGCAGCGTGGCTCTAGCGGAGCTGAGGAGGGGCTGGGAGGGAAGCAGTGTGGCTCTAGCGGAGCTGAGGAGGGACTGGGAGGGAAGCAGTGTGGCTCTAGCGGAGCTGAGGAGGGACTGGGAGGGAAGCAGTGTGGCTCTAGCGGAGCTGAGGAGGGGCTGGGAGGGAAGCAGCGTGGCTCTAGCGGAGCTGAGGAGGGACTGGGAGGGAAGCAGTGTGGCTCTAGCGGAGCTGAGGAGGGGGCTGGGAGGGAAGCAGCGTGGCTCTAGCGGAGCTGAGGAGGGACTGGGAGGGAAGCAGCGTGGCTCTAGCGGAGCTGAGGAGGGACTGGGAGGGAAGCAGTGTGGCTCTAGCGGAGCTGAGGAGGGACTGGGAGGGAAGCAGCGTGGCTCTAGCGGAGCTGAGGAGGGACTGGGAGGCAGTCTCTCTCTAGCTTCTCTCTCTCTTTCCTCTCCTCTCTTTCTCTCTCTCTCTCTTTCCTCTCCTCTCTTTCCTCTCCTCTCTTTCCTCTCCTCTCTCTTTCTCTCCTCCCTCTCTTCCTCCTCTCCTCTCTCTCTCCTCTCTCTCCCTCGCGGGAGAGAGAGGAAGAGGGAGAAAGGGAGAGGAAGGGCCTCGAGACTCTGCTCTCTCTGAGCCTCTCGGGACGAGAAGATCTGCTCGGGACCCTCCCTGCGGGAGGCACTGCGTAGATCGAGGAGTCGACTCTCTCCTGGACTCAGTGACCCAGATCCCTTCTCGGGGACTCCGGACCTCTAAATTGTGAGAAGCCGGCCTCAGTGAGGAAGACTTCTTCTGGGGGCGACGCCGATTCAGAAGAGGACTCCTCCCAAAGGAGGGACAACCCTCACCTTCGTGTTCCTCTAGGAGCACACGAGAACCTGTGGAGACACAGGGAGACTCTGGTGACAACAGCTAGGCGTTCCTCTGGGCGACTCTGTGGAGTGACGCCTCTGGAGGTCACTAGAGACCTCTGTGCTGACTGTGCTCTGTGGAACTCTGTGTTTCACTTAGCGTTCACCAGAGATGCTGCGTCTGACTCAGAGACACAAGTGGTAGATCGCCCCTAGCGAGCAAGAGTAGAACAAGGGACAACCTTTAGGATTCATCTATCTTGGAGATGAGTCTTGGCTGTACCTCTGAAGCTGAGTTCCTGACGCAGGAGACACCCGTTCCTCTTCTAGTCACAAGGAGGACATCGCAAGCACTGAGGAGGGGCTGGGAGGGACTCCCGCTGCACAGCTCTAGATCCAGTCCTGCTTTCACTAGGAGTTTAATAATCAGACTCCCGCTGCACAGCAGTGTGATCCAGTCCTGCGTTCACTAGGAGTTTAATAATCAGACTCCCGCTGCACAGCAGTGTGATCCAGTCCTGCTTTCACTAGGAGTTTAATAATCAGACTCCCGCTGCACAGCAGTGTGATCCAGTCCTGCTTTCACTAGGAGTTTAATAATCAGACTCCCGCTGGACAGCAGTGTGATCCAGTCCTGCTTTCACTAGGAGATAATCAGACTCCCGCTCTGCTGGACTCAGATTAATTTCAATAACGCTGATGAAGGCACTAGAGCCCTATTGTTACATTAATTAGCCCTGTTTATTATTATTATTATTATTATTATTATTATTAAAAGGGGGGGTAAAAAAGAGAAAAAAAAATGTTATGCAAACTTATAAAACTATATATATATGATTCCAAATCTTCCACAAACGATTCAGTCTGTTACTGAAGCACAGATCGCTCGTTTCTATTTTGTCTTTGACCGTTTTTTTAAAGTTTGTATTTTACCATGAAATTCATCTGAGTCTGTGATCTTCCTTCAAATCGCTGATTCTCTCACCTCTTATTAGCTTTATTAACAGGATCACTGACCCCTCCCTTTAAAGGAGCGCTGACCATCTTTAAAATCCATTCTCTCACCTCTTATTAGCTTTATTAACAGGATCTGACCCCTCCCTTTAAAGGAGCGCTGACCATCTTTAAAATCCATTCTCTCACCTCTTATTAGCTTTATTAACAGGATCACTGACCCCTCCCTTTAAAGGAGCGCTGACCATCTTTAAAATCCATTCTCTCACCTCTTATTAGCTTTATTAACAGGATCACTGACCCCTCCCTTTAAAGGAGCATGACCATCTTTAAAATCCATTCTCTCACCTCTTATTAGCTTTATTAACAGGATCGCTGACCCCTCCCTTTAAAGGAGCGCTGACCATCTTTAAAATCCATTCTCTCACCTCTTATTAGCTTTATTAACATGGATCACTGGCCCCTCCCTTTAAAGGAGCGCTGACCATCTTTAAAATCCATTCTCTCACCTCTAGTGGAAACGTTTGCCACTGAATTGACACTGAAGACACTGAGCGAGACTTGTTAAAAAATAAACACATTAATACAAAAACACACAACAGAACCATTTTTAAATATATATATTTTATTACTATTATTATTATTAATATTATTATTATTATTACTAATGGAATACATTTAAATACAGTTTGGTTTGTACAGAATTAAAAAGCCAATGCCCAACGCATTTATACGTATTTATTTGTTAAAAAAAAAAATAATAATAAAAAAAAAAATAAACAAAACTATAAAAAATTAAACTATATTAAAATTAAGTGCAGTCTGCGTTTCACCCACTAGGTGGCGAGGGAGGACTCGACAGCACCACACAGTGGTTGGAAAAGGTACTGCAAGTGAACTGTCCTGGAATCAACCATAGAGAGCTATAATAAACACAACAAAAACAAGACAGAGAGTTCTAGAGGAGACAACTGCCATTGAATTCACACTGAAGACACTGAGAGAGACTTCTAGTGGAAACGTTTGCCATTGAATTCACACTGAAGACACTGAGAGAGACTTCTAGTGGAAACGTTTGCCATTGAATTCACACTGAAGACACAGAGAGACTCTTCTAGTGGAAACGCTTGCCATTGAATTCACACTGAAGACACTGAGAGAGACTTCTAGTGGAAACGTTAGCGGTCCTGTGTGTGTATATAACACTGAAGACACTGTAGAGAGACCTTCTAGTGGAAAGCGTTTGCCATTGAATGTATAGAGCGGTCCTGTGTGTGTATAGAGCGGTCCTGTGTGTGTAGAGAGCGGTCCTGTGTGTGTATAGAGCGGTCCTGTGTTGTATAGAGCGGTCCTGTGTGTGTATATAACGGTCCTGTGTGTGTATATAGCGGTCCTGTGTGTGTATAGAGCGGTCCTGTGTGTGTATAGAGCGGTCCTGCGTGTGTATAGAGCGGTCCTGCGTGTGTATAGAGCGGTCCTGCGTGTGTATAGAGCGGTCCTGCGTGTGTATAGAGCGGTCCTGCGTGTGTATAGAGCGGTCCTGCGTGTGTATAGAGCGGTCCTGCGTGTGTATAGAGCGGTCCTGCGTGTGTATAGAGCGGTCCTGCGTGTGTATAGAGCGGTCCTGCGTGTGTATAGAGCGGTCCTGTGTGTGTATAGAGCGGTCCTGTGTGTGTATATAACAGTCCTGTGTGTGTATATAACAGTCCTGTGTGTGTATAGAGCGGTCCTGTGTGTGTATAGAGCGGTCCTGCGTGTGTATAGAGCGGTCCTGCGTGTGTATAGAGCGGTCCTGCGTGTGTATAGAGCGGTCCTGCGTGTGTATAGAGCGGTCCTGCGTGTGTATAGAGCGGTCCTGCGTGTGTATAGAGCGGTCCTGCGTGTGTATAGAGCGGTCCTGCGTGTGTATAGAGCGGTCCTGTGTGTGTATAGAGCGGTCCTGCGTGTGTATAGAGCGGTGCTGTGTGTATAGAGACTGCTCCCGGTCCTCACAGCGGTCCGTATTTGTCCTGGTACTTGGCGAGGGCGTTCCTGGACCGGCCGCAGTCCCTCCTCAGCTCGGCCACCTCAGCCCTGAGCGCGGCGTTCTCCTTCTCCAGGAACGCGGCTCGGACCGTGATCTGATTCTCCTTGAGACGCCGCGCGTCACGAGAGCGCTTCGCTGCAATGTTATTTTTACTGCGTCTGGACCAGTACTTTTCATCCTGAGAGGGGAGGGGGAGAGAGAGGGGAGGGAGAGGAGATAATCTGTATCGAATGGTTGTTATGGTAACCTCCTCCTCTCCCCCGTCCCCCTAACCCTTTACCCCTTTCCCTCCCCTTCTACGGCCCTCTCTCTCCTCTCCCCTTCTCCCTCTAACCCTCTCCCCCTCTCCCTCTAACCCTCTCCCCTCTTCTCCCTCTCCTCTCCTTTTCCTCTCCTCTCCACTCCCCCTCCTCTCCTCTATCTCTCTCTCTCTCTCTCTTCTCCTCCCCTCTCTCCCTCTCTCTCTCTCCTCCTCTCTC
This sequence comes from Polyodon spathula, assembly GCF_017654505.1. Lineage (NCBI taxonomy): Eukaryota > Metazoa > Chordata > Actinopteri > Acipenseriformes > Polyodontidae > Polyodon > Polyodon spathula. The sequence goes on along the minus strand of NW_024472678.1, from coordinate 43 downwards.
GCTCTCCTCCCCTCTCTCCTCTCTCTCTCTCTCCTCTTTCTGT
>NW_024472677.1:0-1000 GCF_017654505.1 Polyodon spathula | reverse complement strand
ACTGTCAGGGGGGAAGGAACAAACAAAGCATAACTTTAATACAACCGGCCCAAATCATAGCAAAATCTGGAATGGATCAAAACGCTATGCATCCCTAAACAAGGAGCCCTTTTAGAAACATGCACAGAATCACTGCTAAAATTGCTGAGTTACATATGTGAGCAGGAGGATGATGGGAAATGTAGTTCTGAGAGGTTCATGCAGGTACATGGGAAGCCATCTTGGGGCAGAGAATGAAATTTAAAAAAGGACAAAAAACTGGTCAAAATGTACAACAATACACACACACACGCACACACACACACACACACACACACACACACCTCACATAAACAAGTCCTTGTGTACCCTTTAAGATCATTATTAAAGATTTGACACTGCAGCAGTTCTCTCAATCTGTAATTAAGTCTGTATTTTAATGTGTTTTACAGTTCAGCCCCTTCATGCACAGCTGCCTCAAGGGGAAGGATACAACATCGCTCTACTCTTTCTATACATGAGGACATATGGAAGACGGAAATTTGACAAAAAAGAATTCATGCTCACCTTTCTGCGCCAGGCTGCAGAAGTCCTGCTGGAGCTGGCAGGACTCCGGCTGGAGGGAGAAGGCACTGGGGAGGGGAGGGGAGTCCAGGCAGTCAGGCAGGCTGGGGACCGAGGCGTGGAGCCGGGACGAGACAGCCTGGTTAAACACACAGGGGGGTGGGGTGGGCAGGGCAAGGGAGGAGATCAGTTACACTTCCACTTCTTCAGAGATCATGTCACATCAGCAGTGTCTTAAAAGCTAAAGAGAGTGTCACTGGCTGAAAGTACGGTAGTCAACAGGGGAAGCAGCTGATTGGTTAAGGACAGGAAAGGGGCGGGGACAGTTTCACCTTCCAGCTGACCAAGCAAATGCAGGGATGGAAATAAGACTCCTATTGCACAGCAGTTTAATCCATTCCAGGTTTGAATACAAGCTTGACTAGCCGCAGGCTGGAACGGTAACAAGCCCAAACTC
>NW_024472676.1:0-1347 GCF_017654505.1 Polyodon spathula | reverse complement strand
GGTGGGAGGAGAAATTATATATATATATATAAACTTTGTTTTTAATATGAATTCAAAACTCCTTATCAGGTCAGATACAGATTCCTGTCTCGTTTAATAATGGGTTGGGATCAATGCCTGTTTTTCAATTCCAATTCCAGGTCCAATCCCCTTTCAATCAATTCCAACACGCTACTGATCAAAATCGATTCCAATGAGCAGTGTTTGTTAGCACGAGCTTCTCACAGTGGCTGCAAACGATTCCATTGATAACGGTCCGTTCAATCGATTGATTCTAGTCGGATCGGATGGTCAATTAAACCGGCTTCAAGTGAAAGCAATTAAGGAACAATTCTGAAACATCAGTTTCAATTCCACTTCCTTTTAGGATATTTCTGAAATGTGAAAATAATAATAATAATAATAATAATAATAATAATAATAATAATAATAATAATAATAAATAATAAATAATAATTTAAGACATTTTTTAAAAAATGGTATCCAAACGAACTTGTCAACACCAATTAAAACCTAATGGAAAATTACCTCTTATCTATAATGATCACACTGGATGGTGGGGTGGTGGGCCCCACCCGCCCAAATAAATAGATGAAACTTCTTAGCAATAGCGATTCCACCCATTCTCTTATATAACGGTGTCGTTAGGGCAGTGGTGTTGCTATAGCCACTCTGACCCACTTGTGTAAGCAGGGTGTTATCTCAAAGCACAGGGTACGACACTTCCAATTCACCACCTTTGGAGAGATTTTCTTTGCTCGTACACCAGATCTACAAAGCTTTAATCACAACTAGGAGCTGCTCGGTTTCCCGTGAAAGCCTTTTATTAGACACAAATAAAAGATTTCAGGATTTAAACAGTACAGGTAAACAACAATACAACAGTTTCAATTAGCCCAGATTAGGTTTTGAAACGCAAACAGTAAAATTCAATGCAGGCGAGTACTTGAATAACTGGATTTCATAGGAATGGTAATCAATGTGTGAGCCACAGTCAGCGTATCAGTGCACTGTTTACTACATGTGATTTTAAAGTTAAACAGACTGGATTGCCAGACGTGAATGCCGTCTTTCCATGATTTAAAAAAAAAACAAAAAAAACAAAACAAAAAAAAAACTTTTAAGTGCCTCAGTAAAACAAACAAAAAAGCGATTTAAAAAAAAAAAAAACCTAGAACTATTTAAATATCTAGAGAGCTCCAGCTTCTAACAAGAAAGCCATTACGCTGCATACCTCTAGAGGCACGCCTTATTTACCTCGTAGACTAGGAGTCTAGTCTAAAAAAAGATTCCTACAGCACCCTCCGATGCATTTTGACACTGCTGTCGCAGGCTTGTCTGGTTGTT
>NW_024472675.1:0-1303 GCF_017654505.1 Polyodon spathula | reverse complement strand
TGGCAGTTTATGTTAAAAAAAGCACTATTGCAATGACATTATCAATAAAAGCACTATTGCAATGACATTATTAATAAAAGCACTATAGCAATGACATTATTAATAAAAGCACTATTGCAATGACATTATTAATAAAAGCACTATTGCAATGACATTATTAATAAAAGCACTATTGCAATGACATTATTAATAAAAGCACTATAGCAATGACATTATTAATAAAAGCACTATTGCAATGACATTATTAATAAAAGCACTGTAGCAATGACATTATTTTCAGTTGTATCCATTTCACATCCATCCATTTCATAACTCTAAAATGTTATTTTGTTTGTAGGATTAAAACCCGAGGTTGTATTTATAAAGCAGCAGTAAAAAATGTTCACATGCTAAATTCGCTTGTTTAAAAGAGATTCATTTCACATTTTCTTCCTATACATATATATATATATATATATATATATATATATTAATATAATATATAGGACACCCAATACTTACAAACAACTACTTACCAGGAGTATTGGATCAGATGACTAAACTCATCTGTGGGACCGTAAAGTTGTTTGAATGTATCTGAAGATGGGACGATTATCAAATTAACAATACCACGATGCTAAGTAACTAATGTACTGCAATGTGACTATTGTCCTTTTGGTGGCTAATGAACACGCTAGACCACCCCAATTGTTAAAAACACGAGTTGCAGCTACAATGATCCCCACAATAAAAAAACTCTCGAGACAACACAGAAGGATATATACAAAATACAATGTATAAAATACAATGTTGTTTATCATTTACATTATATATATATATAATCAGATATGGTAACAGCATCCCACATTGTATCTTGTCATTTTCCCATATATTTATATTAATCCAGAAAGTAGGAACATGTACCACAAAATACAGTTAAGGCATTTAAAATATATATATATATTAGTCTAATATTATATATGAGAATATATATATTATATATATATATATATAAAAAACCTAGTTATACTCATGCTGTAGCTTCATACTTGACTGAATGTCTAAAAGTGCAAAGTTACACTGTAAGATCAGACGTGACAATGCACTAAGGCAATAAAGTTGTGGAACATTGTAGCTGAGGCAGCCTTGCCTCATCGTACACACTCATAATGGCAGTGGAGCCACCCCTCAATAGGACCCACAATCATTTTCAACACAGCCAGTCCGCTAAGCTCTGTACAGAAGCCCTGTGTTAGATACAGAGCGATTTTAGCTAGTAACGATTAATTACTGGGCATACTGTATGTACTTTATACAAAATAAC